>NC_045447.1:82949436-83013163 GCF_002776525.5 Piliocolobus tephrosceles | reverse complement strand
AGAAAGAAAGAAAGAAAGAAAGAAAGAAAGAAAGAAAGAAAGAAAGAAAGAAAAAGCAAGCCAGCCATTTACAGATCAGCAATCAGAACAGCACTGAATTTCTCAGTGGTAATTAGAAACTAGAAGACAATGGAGCCAAGCCTTCACCATGTTGAAAAAAAAAAACCCAAAAGATTTGCAATCTAGAATTCTATACCAGTGAATCTATCAATCAAATGTTAGGGTTAGAATACAGACTTAGACATGCAAAATCTCAAATATTTAGCCTGCAATGAATATTTTTCATACTGGAGGATGCTGTAGATTCTTCGGAAAGTGTTCTACCAAAATGAGGGAGTAAACCAAGAAAGAGGAAGAAGCAAAGAGGAAGATGTAGGAGACGACAAACAAGGGAACTGATACAGACAAGAGGTGACTAGAATCCCCAGAATGATGGAGAAGAGAGGCCCCAAGGTAACATTTGTACATCAGGTCCTAGAGGCAACCAGTTCAGTCCAGGCTGGTCAGAAGTGACTGGCAGAACCTTCTGCAAGACAATAAAATGAACAGAACCTCATGCACTTAATTTGCTTGAGAAGCAATGAAGACACTGGTGGAAAGCTTAGGGTTCCATTAAGGAAAAATACACAGAAAACTAAGCAAACCAAAGAACAAGGCAGTTATTTATTACAAGAAAAACAAAAAGTCACACAGGAAAGGAAACTCAAACATAGTATATGACACTATTCACACAACCATAATAAAATACTCAGTATCGATCAGACTACAGTCAAGATGTAACTACACAGGGAAACTGGAATTTCCTGTTGTAGGAGGAGGGGGTGGGAACAGTACACATACGTGGTATATGTGGGGTGGAGAAAAGACAGCTAAATCTTCGTCTTCTATAGTGGACAGTTATTAGCTAATGCCTATACCCAACAGATCAAGCAATAACAATATAAGCATGTAATTTAGAAAAACTGAATTAATTGCCAATGGAATCAGCTCAAAGAGTTGAAGGTGATTGCACATGGAGACAGTAAACCGGAGGGAGAGGAGGACTATGACTTGCTCTTTTTCTTAACACATGTCACATGACTATTTGTTAAACTCTGGGCATAGAATTCTGATACAAAAATAATTTACAAATTTTAAAATCAATCAATACATTTTTTAAATAAAACGGCTGGATGACATGATGGCCAAAGGTCCCTCTTATCTCCAAAGTTCTGTGATTCTTTCAGGATGAGTCTTGCTACTTAGGTTGGAAAGGCAGGAGGGTGGACAGGGAAAAGGCAAAGGTTTGACTGGTTTCCCAAACGAGCTTTGACCTGGCCTTGGAATACCTGTCCTCTCTCCTGTCACAACTCAGTGACCACACAGAAAGCAGCAGGTGAGGGTGGTTGGAATTAGGAGAACACCAACCCAGATGCACTTGTATACAAATAAAAGACAAAAAATCCTCTCCCGGACAAAGTGCTTAGTCAGAACCATTCTTCCAGTGTGATGAGAAGCAATGAAAGAAAAGACAGAGAAACTCTACCATTTTTTCCCCATGTAGCCTTCAGGATGAAATTTGCATTTCAGCAAAATCCTTCATTTTGAAAACAAGTCTGGTCATTTTTAAGTTATTTTGTGACCGTCCATGCACTAATTTATAATAGGGCTGTCCGGAAAAATAATGAGCTCCTTTACATCATTACACATTTCACCTTCATTACTTTATCCTTGAAAATAGGTGATTCAATGATTCCATTTTAGATTAGTATTATTGTGAATGGAGAGTTTTACATTGTCTCCTAGTTCCCCCGTTACAATTACCTAATTCTCCTGCACCCATAACTATCATGAGCTAAATGCAAAGGCAGGTTGTGGTAGAGGCATCTGGTCTGTCTGTGGGAGGCTGGGCCAGCTTGGTGCTGTGAAGTGAATGAGTCCTCAGCAGCAGGTTTATGTTAGTGGACTTCCCCAGTGAAATTCCTTCCCCCAAAAATCAACAAGTCATTTAAATTACAGGAGATAAAGCTGACTACTGTGGTGATGACTCCACAGATAACAGAAGGATTAAACAAAGGATGTCGGGACCAACTTTCTACTTGCCTTAGAAGAAACTGTTTGTTACTCTTCCTGTGTATTTGAAGTATATCAGAGGAACAAAAATGAATCTTGGGATTCTTGCAGAGCCCCCAACTGGAGGACCTCTGGGTGGAGGAAACATGGCCAGAACTGGTAACACGAACCTGGAAGTTCACCTGTTACAGATCCCAGGCCCACACAGGGAACACTACTTTGTATACAACACAAGAGCTAGGCTCAGAAGGCAAATGGGAATACAGGGGCTGGGCCAAAGGGAAACGTCTCAAAGAGAAGGCAAATGGGAATACAGGGGCTGGGCCAAAGGGAAAGGTCTCGAAGAGAGCCCATGGCAGGGAAGGCAGCTGAATGGGTGCGGACAAGCTCCTGGGAAGGGTGCTGCCCTGTGTGAGGCTGCTGGCCAGGGGCTCTCTAGGGTGAGACAAAATTTGCATAAGGCCGGCTTCACCCAAGAGTGCAACTGTCACGTGGACAAATCAAACAGCAGAGTGAAATGGTCAGGGTGGAGAGGGACTCTTAGGGCTCAGAAGGACCAAGCTGACCTTTAAGCAAAGAGTGGGAGTCAGTGGAGGCCAAGGAATCTGAAAATTACCCTGCTTGACTACAGAACCCAGGATCTCTGTAGACTCAGGGAGGTCACGAACAGCCGCTGGGCAGAAATGTATGTTGGCTTCAGGTCAGAGGAACCACACTGCGGAGCAGGTTTGGGGCTGGCTGAAGCATTTCCCAGAGGTGTTGCTAACCTAAAATATCTTCGTTAAATGAAGTTTAGCCTAAAGCTGCCTCCTTACATATCTAAGTTTGGACTAAAGGTTTTTCTGTACATCGATAACTACAACAAGCAGAGGTGTAAACCAACCATAGTTTACATTTGTGCCAACCACTGAGTCTCGCCCAATCAAATGTAGCCAACTGTTTGAACCATGTTCCAATAAGGTAAATGCCAAGCTCTGACCAGCCAGTAGTTTCCGTGCCTTACTTTGGTTTTCTGCACGCCACTTTCCTTTTGCCGTCCATAAATCTTCTTCCACCACGTGTCGGCACTGGAGTCTCTGAATCTGCTGTATGATTCTGGGGGCTGCCCGATTCACATATTGTTCACTGCTCAAGTAAACACCTTTACATTTAATTCAGCTGAACTTTTTCTTTTAATGCCTTTAAGGTAAAAAGTCACTTTTGCTTAGGGCCTGTCCAGGCATGTCTGAGGTATGAGAAAGGAACTGAGGTCCTGTTCTCCTTACTAGAATCTGAAAACGTATCCACTTTGCTATGGTTTTATATTTCTGGCATTACATGTTATGTCCTCTTAATTTCTTCAAAGAGTCCAGCTGTGTCTCAGCTGAACCACAGACAGATGCTGTTTCACTACTCAGAAAGAATAGAGAGGGGAGAAGAGTTTATTTCCAAAGAACATTTCTCTTGTATACCGGTGTGGGTAAGAATTTTTTAAGGAGCTTGCCAAAATGCAGATTTCAGGGCCCCATTTCTAGATGTAGGGACTCTGATGTAGGAGCTAGTCACACTGAGAAACATTTCTCTAGAAGCTCCATGAAGGAGGGCAGAGAATTGAAGAGTGTCTGCAGAGATACATCCACTACCAGCAAACCATTCTTCCAGAGACATAGCACTAGTGTTTTAAGTCAAGGGAAATAAAGATGTGGTGTTTTAGTTCCAGAATTAAGAGGCAGAGAGTGGATTTTAAAAAGTCATTTTTTTGGTCAGTTAAAATATTCAAAAATTGGCCAAGTTTTCCCACTTTTTTTTTGGCAGTAGGATTTATCCATAAACTAAATCCACTAAAAAATCTTAGTAACACACAAAAAGCACCTAGAAATATCATCACACACGAATTCCTCAAAAAATGTGAATGTTCTTTGAATTAATGCTGAATCCTAAATTATTCTTCATATAATGTCAGATATCTGAAAAATTCACTTCAATTTCCTGCCCTGGCAGAAATATATGAGGGATCATTTGAAAAGCTAATCACTTCAGAAGTAATTCTATAATTTGTCAAAAAGGAAAAAAGACATCTGGCAAAATCCAGGTGCAGACTAATATGATGTAAATCCATGTTTTTTCTTCTACTTTTTTTTTTCTGGGGGTGGGGAGGAAAAACTAAACTAACAGGCATATTATAAAGCTTCTGCAGGTTCCTGTTTTTTTTTTTTTTTTGTTTGTTTGTTTTGAGGCAAGGTCTTGTTCTGTTGCCCAGGCTGGAGTGCAGTGGCATGATCATAGCTCACTGCAGCCTGGAACTCCTGGATTCAAGCAATCCTCCCATCTTAGCCTCCCAAGTAGCTGGCACTACAGGCATGTGCCACCATGCTCAGCTGTGGCTTTTTTTAAATTGTTGTTTTGGTAGAAATGAGGTCTTGCTAAGCTGCCCAGGTTGGTCTCAAACTCCTGGGCTCAAGTGATCTTCCTGCCTCACCTCCCAAAGTGCTGGGATTAGAGGCGTGAGCCATCTCTCTCAGTCAGGTTCCAATTTTTTCAGCATGTGCCTCAGCCACAACTAAAGAAAGATGTGACACCACTCAGGTTCACTGGTAATGCCGGCAAGCCTATAATGGCTTTAATTTTTTAAATGGAATATTCTTCTTCCAAGAGACTGAATAAGGAAGGTTTTTGCTTCTCCTCTAGATATGTGGCATCATTTGCTTGATGACTTCGTTTCTTGACACTTGGGAAAAGGTGACTAAATCTTTCTCTTTACTAAGAATGAATGAGTGGGATCACATTTTCCCCTCAATCTGTATGTTTGCTCCAGACTAAGATTCAGATAAGGTGGGGTGAGGGGTGGTGGGTTCACAAATGATATATTGGTAATAATGTAGAAGTGTTTTGTAAGGGCATGGATGATGGCTATCTGCTCCCAAACTGTGTCAGTTGCCTTATCAGAGGCAGTCTCACCTGGGTTCCTCAAGCTTACAAGCCTCTTTGAGGAATTCTCAAGCTAAAAATCTATCCCATGTGTCTGGAATTAGCTAAGACATTTCTATGAGTATTTACAACCAGCACAGTACCCAGGAATGTGTTATTGATTATCAGACAGACTTGTTGGTAAATACTGGAGTCTCTAATTGCACAGATCATTAAAAAATTTATGGCTACTTTACATAGTACTATTACATTGGCATGACAATAAATTGGTTCCATGATTACTTCTATAAAAGTCTAAATTGATTTCTGTTCTTGCACTCACACTCTAACTTTGCAAAGCTTTGACCTTTTCTTCTCTCTCTTTTAAAAAAGCTCCTGTGTCTGTCTAGCTTTTGCTCCATGTGCTGTGGTTGTTTTTATCCTATCTCAACTCTACTTTGCAATGCTGGGGCCCAGAGCTGGCAAACGGTATCCCATAGGCTCCTTGACCAGGTGCTGTCAGTCAAGGCACTGCAGGACTTGGATGAGAAGGTGGCAAGAGGACAGAAGCTGCTGGCTTTCTGCTCTCATTTATCTTTCTTCCATTTCGGGGCAGTGTTTCTGGAGGTGGCTATGTTCTTGCCCTATCCCAGCTCTTCAGGTAGCATCCTCCGCCACCATCCCTTCTCTAAGGTGGCAGCAGGTATCATGGCAGAGCTGATGGTGGGAGCTGCCTCCTGCAGTTATTTACCTGAGTTTCTGCAATTTCCCCCTTCAGTCTTCCAGCCTCCCCACATTCTGTCACCAATTTGCTTTGAAATTCCAAGTGTGTTTTCCGTTTCCTGAAAGGACTCTAACAAAGTACTCCGTGATGGCTTTTTGCCAAAAACATCATGCCCCTTACAGTCAGACTTATGAGGAAGCTGCAAGGTGTTAGTGCCTCAAATCCCTTGGTTATTTTATTTCAACAAATGCTTTATGAGGCTTACTATGTGCCAGAAGGTATAAATGCTTTCTAATTGTTATTTCATTTAATCCTTATAACAACTCTTTGGGGGCAGTAGTATAGTAATTCACACTTTACAAATGAGGAAACTGAGGCACATGACGAGCAAGTAACTTGCCCAATGTTAGATCACGAGAAGTGGCAGTTTGAGAGCTAATGTCCTAAATGATGATTTAGCAAGATGCATGAGCATCTTTACCCACCACCATCTGAGGTAGTGGGGGTAGGAGGGTCTGTGTGCAAGGCAGGAGTAATCAGATTAAGAAACAAAAAAGAACAAAGAGTCTGGAGAGGTCATCTTCAGTGTTTAGCATCAACAAGTGTATCATCCTATGAGTGGTTGTGCAGCCCTAGACTGGTGTCTAGGTATGGCAGGTGGTTGTGAAGTTCACAGCAGATAACACAATTGTGCTGTCTTTCCCTTGAGATTAGGGTTAGGGGATTGGAATCACTAGGAAGTTTTTGCAACTAACTGTTCTCCCTTCATTTTGTAAATATTAAAGGTTCCTGCTGACCTTGCTATATCAACAGAAGATATAGGATTTTCTACACCCAGCAGGAACATATCTAATAAAAGTCTTCTCTCAAAATTACATAGTGATTTGGAGTCCACCTGGAGAGTTGGAAATAACAACTTGAGGAAATAGCTATTTTAGGTTTCTTATAAATTTAAATTAATGTTAAATTTTTAAAGTGTTTGAACATTCTGTCTCTAACATCTTTGAAGATGAAAATCCTCCCTCAAAATCCCATGGAAAAAGAAAAGGCAAAAAGATGAAGAGAACTTGTAAGGATGTCACCAAAATTTCCATGAAAAGCATCATCTAAAACTTATCATCTGAAACTGGGTATTCTATATCAGTGCTGTAGCTGGAAGTCATGCCTCCACTTCTTAGCCATGTGGCCTTGAGAAAGTTACCTAATGTTGCTAAGCATCAATTTCCTCATGTGTAAGATGGAGACCATAAATATAATAACTTTACAGAATTGCTGTGAGAATTAAATCACTTGACATGTACAAAGGGCTTAACATGGCCCTTAATAAGTTTCAATAATTAGTTGCTGCTACTGTATCAGATTATTACTGGTGGTCTGAAGCAGGATTAATATTATGATAGAAAAGCTGCCCTCGCAATGCTGTTTTTAATAAGCAAAATTCACCAATAACTGGTAGAACAAATACTATAGGTGTACACTAACAGAAGCCCATTGGCTGGGTACAGTGGCTCACACCTATAATCCCAGCACTTTGAGAGGCTGAGGGGGTGGATCACTTGAGGTCAGGAGTTTGAGACCAGCCTGGCCAACACAGTGAAACCTTGCCTCTACTAAAAATACAATAATTAGCCAGGCATGGTGGTGGGTGCCTGTAATCCCAGCTACTCAGGAGGCTGTGGCAGGGGAATCGCTTGTACCCTAGAGGCGGAGGTTGCAGTGAGCCGAGGCCACAGAGCGAGACTCTCTCAAAAAAACCCCAAAAACCAAAACCCAAAAACCAAAAACATAAACCCACCACTTTGCCTGCTAGAAATATTTTAGCTATTAAGCAGCAAAAAAAAAAAGTCTCAAACACAGGACCAGAACTCATGTTAGGAAAAAAAACCAACCAACCAGCCAACCTAATAAGTATTTGGAGGCCGTGATGCAGGAGTGGTACAGTGGAAAAGACAAGAGGCTTAGACCCTAGAGACCTGTGTTCAACTGAAGTCCTGCTAACATGCTCAGATATGTCACACAAGGTTTCTGCATTTCCCTTTTCTGATATTTTAGACAAATCTAAAGGAAGATCTCTAACCTTTGGGATGGCTCTACTTGCATGTCTGTAAACCTCAGTGGTAAGCAATTTGTGGGGAAGGGCTTTTGGTTAGAGTGTTTCCGCTCCTGTTCTAGGTCTACAACACTGTAATGGCAGGAAGAAGAGGGCACAAGACTGTTCGATCTGCTGGGCTAGCCTCTGAGATCTAGAATGTTGGACTCATCATTTAGGGAGCCTTTACCAATTTGCCCTCTATGTGCAAATGACCAGTGGCTTTTTCTCTGACATTTTTGCCCTTCTCGCAATACTGCAAATGCCTGCAGGGTGAGCCCAAGTGTTAGAAATAGCCACTAACCAAACCTGAGACTGGATAGAGTGGTGACACTGGTAAGATATCTTTGATGGGGAAAGCATAGATGCACTGGAATGAAGTGTGACTTTCAATTCCTTATGCAAAACCAGAGCTTTGGCTTTGCTACCAACTATGCAGGAAATCATGAAAATATTCGTATGTGTAACCTATTTCTACAATATTAAATGAAATTGTTCTTAACTTTGAGGTAAAACACACTTGCCTCTATATTTCTTAGTACTCAATTTATACCTCTTTCAAAAGAACAGACTTCTTACTAGTAAAGAAAAATGCAAGTATCAAAAATTCAGAACTTAAATCTCACTAGTTGACTGGGAAGCAATGCCCATGACAGTTTCTCTTTATTCCTATGATCTGCATGCTCTAACACAAGACTGCACAGTCCAACTTGGAAATGTGTACTCCCAATCAGTAGGTTAGATACATACTTTTAAGATGATACTATTTTTTTTCTTTCCTTCCTAGCGAATTTGTGGAGTACATTAAAAAAAGAATGGGTTACTATTAAGAGTTTTTGAAGTTACAAAGAATAAACCTTTAAAAAAAAGGAATAATTCTAAGAGACAGCAATTTCCCACTGCAGTATATAATTTAGGTGTGGAGGCATCCAGGCACTAATCAATACCTTGCCAACTTAAGGATTCTAAAAAGACTGACAGAATGACAACTGCTAGTTGAAGTATTTGCAGCTTATTTTAGCATAGATATGTATAACATAACGTCAAAATTGGAAAACAGACCACTTTGCCTGAACAGAAAAATGATTCATAAAGAGCAAAATCTGACGTGTAAATTAGAACATCAATATTCAACATTTTTTTTTCTTTTCTCTTTTTTCTTTTCAATGCATTTTCTTTCCAGGCTCTCTGGATTAGGTTTTGAAACTCAGTTGGCCAGATGAGATTTAGAATAGTGTCTATTTATTGCCTAAAGAAACACCATGTAGGACTAGGTGGGCTCTAAAGGAAAAAATGATAGAAACAAAAATATGAAAAACAATTTTTTTTTTTTTGGTTTGCTGGTGAAGTTTGCCAGTTGAATAATGAGGGTTGGGCACAGTGGGTCAGGGAAATAGGGATATTGACGCCCGGGAGTTCTCAAACTGTTGTCTTCAGGGTTTTTTTTTTTTTTTTTTTTTAGCACCTTTATGCCTCTTTTCCTTAAGATTTCCCTAAGTACGTGATTAAGACCCGAGGCCTTTCTATCACCTTCTTGTGTACATCAAGGCTAAAAGCAGACATACCTACAGGAGCAGGTAGGTGACAGCACAGATGAATGAGGCAGAGGGTGGTGACCTAGGGGGTGCAAGGTTTTCCCCTCCAGCTGATAAATGCCAGGAGGAAACAGAGCCAAAATTATATGGTGACCAAGATCCTGATTTTGCAAAAGGATCTGGGTATTTTAGCGAAGTTGTCTGGTTTTTAAGGGGTGGCTCATTGAAAAAACATTCTAGGCTCACTGAAATGCTTTTGTCTGGGCTGTATCTCATTGGCAGGCACCAGCTTGACTGTGGTTCCTGCTATAGTGCTGCTGGTGGCCCAGTTTGGTGGTGTGTTCCAGGATGAATTTCCTGGTGCCAGCCTGGAGCCCATGCCCACTGCCTTTCCACAGACTTTGTAGGCACCCAATTATCTAGATTAAATTCCTTTCTGGTTAAGATGAAGTAGTTTCTTGTTCTTGCAGGTGAACCTTGATTGATAGTGATATATAAGATATCAAATTGCAATTTGGAGATACAGTGCCAAAGATTAAAACAATGCACTTGTTTTAAATAAATATTTAAAAGAAAGGAAAAATATCATAGGTAACTCATTTTTTATTTTCCCCCTCCAAATCTATGTGCTAGTCAGTATCGGCATAAATAAAAGTATCGAGAATGACAGCACAGTTCTGGGAGCATGTGGAGGTGGAGCATGCAGAGGTAGCTTCCAGGATGGCCAGGAACGATTGGGAGTCAGGAGGAGGCCCTGCCAGGCCCCGGGAAAACCTTATGAATACCGGTCAAGAGACTGGATACTTACCTACCACCACCACCACCACCACTGCTACCAAAACACAAAACAAAACAAAACCCTTTTATTGTTGGCGAAAATCTCAGTAAATGATTTAAGAGCACATCTGATTATATGCCCCAATAATTACCATGACAGCAAACTGTAAGAAATCACCATGGCTTCACATGAGAATTGTTTTTCACCTTGCTAAGAACTTCCTGCAACTTTCCAGCTATCTTTTGGGCTGCTATTTATATTTGAGAGCAAAAGAACTTTATATAGACCCACGTGTTCAGCTGCACCAAACAGACAGGAAAGGCTGTTGCTTGACTAATTTACATACCAGATTTAAACATTTGACATTAATATTAAGTATTACACATTAAGTCATTTTAAATTTCTCCAATCGAAGGAAACTGACCAAATCAATAACTTTGTATAGTTTAGATGAGTTAAATAATTTTTAATAGGGCCTTGTTGACCCTTAGAGCAGAACAATGCAAACTCAGGCCCAGCTAAGATTTGTGGCTCACCTTGCTACCCACTTGTTCCACTTTTCTTGCCTAGACTGGCCGCCTAACCTGCTGCCTACCTATTCTTGTATCTAGCTGAGAGAGGAGGAAACAGCAACAAAAAAGAATTACTATAGCAGGTCCGACTAGCAAACTTTAACTTGCCAAAACACTAAGCTAGACTCTATGGATATCCATATATTAAAAATAAAACTACTTTATTGACTCCTCTTCCTGGAAATCAACCAAACTGCTATCCTGGATTTGGAAAATAACTTAAAGTATAAGAAATTCTTCACCTGCATAAATCTGATCTTGATTCTTGAGAGCTAGGTTTCAACAAGAACTTGTCTAACATTTAGCAAATAATTATTATTTTACTTATTTTTTTAATTTTTTATTTTTATAACATTTTATAGAACTCATAAAATGGTGCTTATATAAAAATTCACACAAAGTTGCTAGAGAGCATACAATTTCCAAAAATCTTATAGGTTACATGAGATATTTTGATACAGGCATGCAATGAATAATAATCATATCAGGGCAAATGGGGTATCCTGACTTCTGCTTCTGATGTTGTGTCTCCTTCTCTGACTCTGACCCTTCTTCTTCTGTCTTCCCCTTACAAGAACCCTGTGCTTATACTGGGCCTATCTGGATAATTCAGGATACTCCTCCCATTTCAGGATCTTTAATTTAATCCCATTTGCAAAGTCCCTTTTGTCATATAAGGTAACATATTCACAGGTTACGGAATTAGGATGTGGACAGCTCTGGGGGGGGGCCGGCATTATTCTGTTTACCATAGTCACTAAGATCACACATACCAAAAGAGAATATTACAATATCTTTGCAGCTACCTGTGTAATATTAACTAAGGGTACTCACTCTGAAGAAACCCATTCCTAAAAAATTTACTAAAATAAAAATGATGAAAGATTTGTCTTCTTCCATTGAGCCAAGTATATAATTTCTACTTGACATAATGATCAACTGTAAAGAAAGATCACGAGGGTTTTCCCTCCAATGTTCTTTTGCCACAGTAAAAATCAAGCATGTTCTCTCTCTGACTTACGAGGCAGATGACAGGCACATGCTAGTTGTTAGAGACGTGTTCTCATTCAGAGACACTGGTTCAGTCCTGATGTTGACTTGGTAACAGCCTGATGGGTTATCTGACTGCACTAAGTATTACCTGTTTGAATAGAGTGTAGGCCTGCCGTGTGGATAGTGCTCATTGACGTATAAGGAAGAAGATGAAATTGTGGTCGCCAAGGAAGCAGCTTCAAACAGCGATGGAGTGCTAGGCACCAGGTCTGGCCTGTGTCGGGATCCTAGGGCTGGGAACGGAAGCAACACACACATTCATGAATCTCAAGAATAAATGCAGCTTTAGTATCTATAATAAGAGAAATGAGTCAAAAGCATTCATTTTACCTATGAGGCTGCAAATTCAATTATGAATTAACTGCACTTTTTTTCTGATTTATGGCAGAAATATAAAATAGTTTCTTGCAAACAGGTTAAACAGAAAGGAAATTGCATTAATTTACAAAATGGCTCATGGAAATGACATTATGAATGTTCTTTTAAAAACCTAATAAAGTGATTTACTATTTCAAAAAGATGGCATAAAAAAACTCATAGGAGTTTAAGCTGATAATTTGACAGAGATTAAAAGGATGACTGGCAAGTGTATAAACAGACAGTGAACCTTTCTGCCCTCCCTGTGATACGCACATATCTATGATTCTCAGGTTGGATCTAAGAACCCAGGCTTTTCAAGAGCCGGGAAACAAATACTTCAACAGACTAACAGTCAGCTCTATCTTAACCCCACCTGAGCCCATAAATACTTTTAAACATTATCCAGGACTCTTCTTGACATATTTTAATAGCAAAGCTGCCTTTTTAAAAATGAGAAAACACTTATTTTTTCTGTAAAACTTAGGGGCCCATGAAATCACTTGTGCAAGAGCCCACCCTTGTGAGGAAGGAGGAATGTTCAAGGCTGAGCAGTAACCCCCGCCCACCTCTCTGGAGTCTACGTGGACTCTTTCCATCACGCCCCCAGACTGACCTAAAATAGATGCTAATAAATACAATTACAACTTTAAGGTGTTCCTGGTATTCCTTTATGGGCACACCAAATTGAAAATTAGAGATTTTTAGTGTGTAAATATAAACCAACCCTAATAGGGATTCTCATGTTGAGTGTGAGGTTTTGGATTTTGGATGTGAAGGGTATAGATGGTGGGGTAGGAAGCAACATGGAGGGGAAGCCAGGTAAGCACAGGAAAGGCTGGACTCTGGTCTGGGAAATCAGACGACACTCTGGGATGGTGGAGCTCCGCCTCCAATTCAAGTCAAAATAGAAAACTGCAGCGATAGATAAAACATATAAAACCACGAATAACCGAAGTGCTCAACCTTCAAAAATTAGAAAGGCTTCAACTTTAATGTGACACCTGGCTTGCAATCTTCAATATTCTTGATCCCAACTTCTCATTAAATGGAAAGCAAAACATGAAAACTCTCCATAACACTGAAAACTCAGTGTCAAAAATAACCTGATACCAGATTCCAATGAATTGCCACTCCTTATAAGGCAGATGGAGCTGGTCTTCAACCTAGGTTTTGGGCATACCAGCTTTACTTCACAAAGTAGACATGACCTGAGTGGCAGAGCAAAATACATCTGTACAGTGACTCAGTCCCAGGTCACACATCATCAGGAAGGTGACTCCTCAACCCATAAGGAGCAGCTCTTTGAGGGAGAGAAGTGTTTCTTCATGCTCCCGTATCCCGTTTTTTTCTAAAGCCAGTGTGGTAGGCAGAACTCTAAGATGACCCCTAATGACCCACACTCCTGTAAATTCTCCCTTTGTTGTGGGGCCTGCAAACATGGCGAGCTGTTATTCCTGTGGCTATGTGATATGACCTAGCAAAAGGGATTTTGCAGATGTAACTCAGGCTACCCTGAGTTGGCTAACACTGAGTTAGGCAAAGGGAAGATTATCCTGGGGAGCTTCACCTAATCGTATGAGCCCTTTAAATCTGGGTCTAGAGGTCAGGGACAAGAAGTCAGAGAGAAAAAGTGTTAGGGCTTACTTGCAGGACATTCTGTGTTTGAAGATAGAGGGGCAGCCTGGTAGGGAATGTGGATGGCCCCCAGGGCAAAACACGGCTCTTTGTTGTCAGACAGCAAAGAAGCAGGGATCTCCGCCCAACAGCTAAAAGGAGCTGAATTCTGCCGACAACATGAATAAGCTTGGAAGAGGTTTCGTCTTCTTCACTTCCTGATAAGAACTCAGCCCAGCTCAAAACAACCAGCTAGCATCATAATGACAGGATCAAATTCACATATAAAAATATTAACCTTAACTATAAATGGGCTAAATGCCCCAATTAAAAGACAGAGGCTGGCAAATTGGATAGAGTCAAGACCTATCAGTGTGCTGTATTCAGGAGAACCATCTCACGTGCAAAGACTCACATAGGCTCAAAATAAAGAAATGGAGGAATATTTACCAAGCAAATGGAAAGCAAAAAAAGGAGGAGTTGCAATCCTAAAATCTGATAAAACAGACTTTAAACCAACAAAGATCAAAAGAGACAAAGAAGGGCATTACATAATGGGAAAGGGATCAATGCAGCAAGAAGAGCTAACTATCCTAAATATATATGCACCCAATACAGGAGCACCCAGGTTCATAAAGCAAGTTCTGAGAGACTTACAAAGAGACTTAGGCTCCCACACAATAATAGCAGGAGACTTTAGCACACCACTGTCAATACTAGACAGATCAATGAGACAAAAAATTAACAAGGATATTCAGGACTTGAACTCAGCTCTGGACCAAGTGGACCTAATAGACATCTACAGAACTCTCCACCCCAAGTCAACAGAATATGCATTCTTCTCAGCACCTCACTGCACTTATTCTAAAATTGATCATAGAATTGGAAGTAAAACACTCCTCAGCAAATGCAAAAGACTGGAAATCATAACAGTCTCTCAGACCACAGTGCAATCAAATTAGAACTCAGGATTAAGAAACTAATTCAAAACTGCACAACTACATGGAAACTAACAATCTGCTCCTGAATGACTACTGGGTAAATAACGAAATGAAGGCAGAAATAAAGATGTTCTTTGAAATCATGAGAATGAAGACATAACATACCAGAATCTCTGGGACACATGTAAAGTAGTGTGTAGAGGGAAATTTATAGCACTAAATGCCCACAAGAGACAGCAGGAAAGATATAAAATTGACACCCTAATATCACAATTAAAAGAACTAGAGAAGCAAGAGCAAACAAATTCAAAAGCTAGCAGAAGACAAGAAATAACTAAGATCAGGGCAGAACTGAAGGAGATAGATACACGAAAAACGCTTCAAGGCCGGGCGCTGTGGCTCAAGCCTGTAATCCCAGCACTTTGGGAGGTGGAGACGGGCAGATCACAAGGTCAGGAGATCGAGACCATCCTGGCTAACATGGTGAAACCCCGTCTCTACTAAAAAAATACAAAAAAAAACTAGCCGGGCGAGGTGGTGGGCGCCTGTAGTCCCAGCTACTCGGGAGGCTGAGGCAGGAGAATGGTGTAAACCCGGGAGGCGGAGCTTGTAGTGAGCTGAGATCCGGCCACTGCACTCCAGCCCGGGCGACAGAGCAAGACTCCGTCTCAAAAAAAAAAAAAAAAAAAAAAAAAAAAAAAAAACGCTTCAAAAAAATCAATGCATCCAGAAGCTGGTTTTTTGATAAGGTCAACAAAATAGACCTCTAGCCAGACTAATAAAGAAGAAAAGAGAGAAGAATCAAATAGATGCAATAAAAAATGATATAGGGGATATCACAACTGATCCCACAGAAATACAAACTACTATCAGAGAATACCATGAACACTTCTAAGTGAATAAACTAGAAAACCTAGAAGGAATGGATAAATTCCTGGAAACGTACATCCTCCCAAGTCTAAACCAGGAAGAAGTCGAATCCCTGCATAAAACAACAACAAGTTCTGAAATCGAGGCAGAAATTAATAAGCTACCAACCAGAAAAAGTCCAGGACCAGATAGATTCACAGCTGAATTCTACCAAAGGTACAAAGAGGAGCTGGTACCATTCCTTCTGAAACTATTCCAAACAACAGAAAAAGAGAGAATCCTCCCTAACTCATTTTATGAGGCCAGCATCATCCTGATACCAAAATCTGGCAGAGACACAACAAAAAAAGAAAATTTCAGGCCAATATCTCTGATGAACATCAATGCGAAAATCCTCAATGAAATACTGGCAAACCGAATCCAGCAGCACATCAAAAAGCTTATCCATCACGATCAAGTCAGCTTCATCCCTGGGATGTAAGTCTGGTTCAACATATGCAAATCAATAAATGTAATCCATCACATAAACAGAACCTAAGACAAAAACCACATGATTATCTCAATAGATGCAGAAAAGGCCTTTGACAAAATTCAACACCCCTTCATGCTAAAAACTCTCAGTAAAGTAGGGACCAATGGAACGTATCTCAAAATAATAAGAGCTATTTATGACAAACCAACAGCCAATATCATACTGAATAGGCAAACACTGGAAGCACTCCTTTTGAAAACCAGCACAAGACAAGGATGCCTTCTCTCACCACTCCTATTCAACATAGTATTGGAAGTTCTGGCTAGGGCAATCAGGCAAGAGAAAGAAATAAAGTGTATTCAAATAGGAAGAGAGGAAATCAAATTGTCTCTGTTTGCAGACGACATGATTTTATGTTTAGAAAACCCCATCATCTCAGCCCCAAATCTCCTTAAGCTGATAAGCAACTTAAGCATAGTGTCAGGATACAAAATCAATGTGCAAAAATCACAAGCATTCTTATACACCAATAACAGACAAACAGAAAGCCAAATCATGAGTGAACTGTCATTCACAATTGCTACAAACAGAATAAAATACCTAGGGATCCAACTTATAAGGGATGTGAAGGACCTCTTCAAGGAGAACGACAAACCACTGCCCAAGGAAATAAGAGAGGACACAAACAAATGGAAAAACATTCCATGCTCATGGATAGGAAGAATTAATATCGTGAAAATGGCCATAGTGCCCAAAGTAATTTATAGATTCAATGCTATGCCCATCAAGCTACCACTGACTTTCTTCACAAAAGTGGAAAAAACTACTTTAAACTTCATATGGAACCAAAAAAGAGCCCACATAGCCAAGAAAATCCTGGGCAAAAAGAACAAAGCTGGAGGCGTCACACTACCTGACTTCAAACTATACTACAAGGTTACCGTAACCAAAACAGCATGGTACTGGTACCAAAACAGATATATAGACCAATGGAACAGAACAGAGGCCTCAGAAACAGCACTACACATCTACAGCCATCTGATCTTTGACAAACCTGACACAAGCAAAGGGGAAAAGATTCCCTGTTTAATAAATGGTGTTGGGAAAACTGGCTAGCCATATGCAGAAAACTGATACTGGACCCCTTCCTTACACCTTATACAAAAATTAACTCAAGATGGATTGATCAAAGACTTAAACGTAAGACCTAGGACCATAAAAAACCTAGAAGAAAACCTGGGCAATACCATTCAGGACATAGGCATGGGCAAAGACTTCATGATTAAACACCAAAAGCAATGGCAACAAAAGCCAAAATTGACAAATGGAATCTATTTAAACTAAAGAGCTTCTGCACAGCAAAAGACACGATTATCAGAGTGAACAGGCGACCTACAATATGGGAGAAAAATTTTGCAATCTATCCATTTGGCAAAGAGCTAGTATCTTTGAATTACAAAGAATCTACGAAGAACTTAAACAAATTTACAAGAAAAAAACAACCCCATCAAAAAGTGGGCAAAGAATATGAACAGACACTTCCCAAAAGAAGACATTTACGCAGCCAACAGACATATGAAAAAATGCTCATCATCACTGGTCATTAGAGAAATGCAAATCAAAACCACAATGAGATACCATCTCATACCAGTTGGAATGGCGATCATTAAAAAGTCAGGAAACAACAGATGCTGGAGAGGATGTGGAGAAATAGGGATGCTTTTACACTGTTGGTGGGAGTGTCAACTAGTTCAACCATTGTGGAAGTATGGCGATTCCTCAAGGATCTAGTACTAGAAATACCATTTGGCCCAGCAATCCTATTACTGGGTATATACCGAAAGGATTATAAATCATTCTACTATAAAGACACATGCATACATATGTTTATTGCACCACTATTCACAATAGCAAAGACTTGGAACCAATCCAATGTCCATCAATAATAGACTGGATAAAGAAAATGTGGCACATATACACCATGGAATACTACACAGCCATAAAAAAGGATGAGTTCATATCCTTTGCAGGGACATGGATGAAGCTGGAAACCATCATTCTGAGCAAACTATCTCAAGAACAGAAAACCAAACACTGCATGTTCTCACTCATAAGTGGGAGTTGAACAATAAGAACACATGGACATAGGGAGGGGAACATCACACACCTGGGCCTGTCAGGGGGTAGGGGGCTAGGGAAGGGATAACATTAAGAGTAATACCTAATGTAGGTGACGGGTTGGTGGGTGCAGCAAACCACCACGGCACGTGTATACCTATGTAACAAAACTGCACGTTCTACACATGTATCTCAGAACTTAAAGTATAATAACAAAAAAATAAAAAATAAAAAGCTTATTTCTGAGAGAAAGAAAAAACAAAATAACTCAGCCCTGCTGACACCTTCATTTCAGCTTTTAAGACCCTGAGCAGAGAACCTGTGTGAGTTGTACCCAGTCTTCTGACTTACAGAACCATGGGCTACTAACTGGATATTATTTTAAGCCGCTAAGTTTGCGGTAATTTGTTACATGGCAATAGAAAATATAACCCGAACAGACTGAGAATGGCAGAAAACAAACTGTTAAAAACTAGAGGGAAATTTGGTGATGACTTGGTGCAAGGGGAAGTTCCCCAAGTACAGAGCATTATTTAGAGACTAAACATTGTGCATGAAGAGGATTATAAAGATAAACTCATTTTATAACATTATGTTACGTTTTCAAAGAACATGCTCAATAGGTTTTTCTTTGACCTTCAGAGACCTTTGAAGGTGTTTTGTCTCTCAATGTGAAGCAATGAGTCAAATACTTCATTTGAAAAAAATACAATATATGTCCTACTTCCCATGTTTCCAGCCTTTCTAGATGCTGTGTAGTATATTTATTAGACATTTACTTTTTTTTTTTTTTCCAAATTAACAACCGGATCCATCGCTTTAACTTTAGAGGTCACATTGAGCATACTATTTGAAAGCTTAACTAACATAATTTTAAAATACATTTATCCTATTTCCCAGACTACAGACACCTGCAGTTTTGCATGTGCTATCAGAAAATCAGGTAGTCTGGTGGGGGGGAGATGCCAGTGCTGGGGAGCTTAGGAGAAAAGGGTGAATGTCTACCAGGAATTGGAGACATCAGTTCAGAGAGGATCAAGGGCACCTCTGTAACTCTCTTGCCGAAATCACTAACTCCAGGTAAAAGTTGGTTTATGGGAAGATGAGAAAGAAAGAAACCAAACATAGCACGTATGGATAAGTGCTGCTGAGGAAGGAATAGAAATAACACCACATCCTAAAGACTCTGAGGAAAAGAAAACCCCTAGAGGAGGTCTTAACTCCGGTAGAAAGTAACAGACATTGTCAGGAAATGCTGAGATTCTCCAAAGAATATACCGATAGAAAAATCTAAAATGTCATTCTCCCATATTTGATTAGAAGGGAAAAAACAAATGATTAACTTGGCAGATAGAGAAAAGTATTTGATAAAATTCAGTACTCATTCCTGGTTAAAAAAAAAAAAAAAATTTCAGCAAAGTAGGAATAAAAAAAGGAACTTCCTTGGCTTGATTATGGGTATCAAATACAGCAAACTTCTTTTTCAATAGTGAAACATTAGAAGAATTCCCTTTAAAATCAGGACAAGGCAAGGCTGTCTACAATCACCGTTTCTATTCATCATTGTACCAGAAGTCCTAGCCAGCAAGTAAGAAATAAAAAAAGACAGCCGGGCATGGTGGCTCAAGCCTGTAATCCCAGCACTTTGGGAGGCCGAGATGGGCAGATCACGAGGTCAGGTAATCGAGACCATCCTGGCGAACACGGTGAAACCCCGTCTCTACTAAAAAATATAAAAAACTAGCTGGGCGAGGTGGTGGGCGCCTGTAGTTCCAGCTACTCGGGAGGCTGAGGCAGGAGAATGGCGTAAACCCAGGAGGCGGAGCTTGCAGTGAGCTGAGATCTGGCCACTGCACCCCAGCCTGGGCGACAGAGCGAGACTCCATCTCAAAAAAAAAAAAAAAAAAAAGGAAAAAAAGACAAAAAGGAGGTGAAGTCTATGCAATAGCAACAAATGGCCAGAAAACTCAATTCTTAACAAAGGTACTATTTTTAAAAATTCAGAAAAAAATCTATATTAATATCTCTGCATTTATCCAAGAAATAAATCTAACAAAAGGTACATGTACAAGTCACACGAGAAAAATATTATAAAACTTTATTTAAATTCATTAAAGTACTCACTTTGGCAGCACATATACTAATATTGGAACGATACAGAGAAGATTAGCATGGCCCCTGTGCAAGGATGACATGCAAATTCGTGAAACGTTCCATATTTTTCCTTTCTGCCTCTTTTCTTTCCTTCTCTTGGTACCTGCTCATGGTTATGAAGCTTTCAAAGTAAAGAACATGTAGTACCTCCCGAGTATTACCAGTGGGTACCCAAAAAAAAAATCATTAAAGAAGACCTAAATGAAGAGACAACTTGTTGTTACATTGCATGTATGTGTGTGCACGTGTACCTGTGCATGTGTGTATGCGTACATGCACAGAATAAGGTAAAAGCAACAAAATGTTAGTATTTGTTACCATCACGTAGTGAAAGTAGACATTTTTCTTTTTGAATTAGTATTGTCTAATTTTTATCATAAACCATAAATTGTATTTTTTATGTGGTAGTTAAAACTTGTATGAACTGCATCTTACTGTAGCTATCCTATTTATTTATTTATTTATTTATTTATTTATTTATTTGAGACAGAGTCTCGCTCTGTCTCCCAGGCTGGAGTGCAGTGGTGCAATCTCAGTTCACTGCAGCCTTCGCCTCCCAGGTTCAAGTGATTCTCATGCCTCAGTTTCCTGAGTAGTTAGAATTACAGGCGCCCACTACCATGCCTGGCTAATTTTTTTGTATTTTTAGTAGAGACAGGGTTTCGCCATGTTGGCCAGGCTGGTTTTGCACTCCTGACCTCAAGTGATCTGCCTGACTCGGCCTCCCAAAGTGCTGGGATTACAGGCATGAGCCACTACGCCCAGCCACTGTAGCTATCCTTTAAAAACTTAATTAAAAGATTTTATTTCTTAGAACAGGTATTTTGAAATTTTTCTTCTGCAAATTTACTTGTATAAATAAATCACAAGAACTTTTGTCTTTTTAAAAAAGTTACACATCTTTACCTTCTTCATCAAGGCTGCTAAAACTTTGTCCTTCAGTCAGCAAATCTCGCTTCTCATCCTTCCATTCCTGGCTAATTGAGGACACAATCTCCTGTGAAGTTGCCTTTAAGGCGGCGATGGAATTGCACCGTTTCTTAGAAGGTGAGGCCTTCAAAGCTAGACAGAAAGGAAAAGGACAAATACAGATATTTATTGTAAAATCACATTATTATTTTATTTAAAAGTTAATATTTTATTATTTATTAACATTTTAGTTATTATTTGAGTAAAAGACAAGAGGCTTATTTTATACATATGGAAAGGGAGATGAAACAATTTCATCTCATGAATACGACAAATTGGCTATTTGTCCAAAATGACTTGACTTATATCAGAATATCCTAGAGCAAATTAAGAGTTAAAATTTCTCTTGGCCGGGAGCAGTGGCTCACGCCTGTAATCCCAGCACTTTGGGAGGCCGAGGTGGGCGGATCACGAGGTCAGGAGATAGAGACCATCAGGGCTAACACGGTGAAACCCAGTCTCTACTAACAATACAAAAAAGAATTAGCCGGGCATGGTGACGGGTGCCTGTAGTCCCAGCTACTCGGGAGGCTGAGGCAGGAGAATGACGTGAACCCGGGAGGCAGAGCTTGTAGTGAGCTGAGATTGCGCCACTGCACTCCAGCCTGGAAGACAGAGCGAGACCCTGTCTCAAAAAAAAAAAAAAAAAATTCTCTCCAGATTTTGAAATAAAATCTTACTTGAGGTAAAATTCAAATGTTTTACTGCTCAAGAATCATTTCCCCCCCTCCAAACAATGTTTTTCTAGTGCAGGAAGGAGGATGGGTGAGTTGATAAGCACAGATGGTAAAGTATAGAGAATTCTCACGACCCTGGTTTTATTAACTTGGGACTGGGGATTTCTAAACATGCCAATGTTTAATCTTATACTCATGTTGCCCAATTTAGCCAAGTTACTTCTGGTTGTTTTTTTCTTTCTGTGACTTTCCACTGACATTTCCTACCCTTTAGGTCTTTTCTAGGTCGTGGTTTTATGTCAAACGTATAATTCACTTCCAATCTTTGTCTAAACAGCAGTCTACAACTTCAGAAGTGTGTTGGGAACCTGAACTAATGAAAATGTACTTCACCATCAATCATGCTTGCTGAAGCCTGGGACTTTACAGAGGACACGTCCATGGAAGTTGCTTAAGTGGCAGCTGGGCCATCCTTATTTACATTCACTCTCTGCTGCAGTAATTCTTCTTGGCTTAATATTGCTAGAGAATTTCCTTGGAGGGAGGGAGAGAGGGAAGTTGAGGCCTGTTTATGCTTTCCCCTGAATACGTTTTTGGCAGTGTTTCTCTTCCTTTAGAGGTTTGCATAAAGGGGTAGTCTGATAGTAAACATATTAGAGTAATTCTGTTGAGCCTTGGGAATCTCGAAGCTTAGATGACACAGCTCATCTGGGGCCTTCCCAGAGGCTGCTTGCAAGAACTTAACTGGAGAAGGACTTTGGGACACACAAATGAGGGAAGAATGGAGGGCAATCTCTCCACTTAAAGAGAAGGGAAGGTTTATTTGTCCCTCGAGCAGTCTTAGAATCATAATAATATCATCATCCTAATAAATAACATTTGTGGAGGGCTTTAGAGTCTGGAAGCCAACATTCACACTGCATATCTCAAATCATCCACATGTATGAGGAAGAGGAAGGCCTTTTCTTAGGTCCAGAAACTGAGAATAGAAAGATTGTGGCTTGCCCAAGGTCACAGAACTAGCAAGCATGAACCTCAGGTGTCTTTCTTTTCTTCTTAAGTTGCTTTCTAGGTGGTTCATTTTCTAGCTCTTTAGTATTCTGTTTTCTGGTTAAACTGAGGGGGAAAAAAGATAAACCTTGAATTTGTTTTTCTTTGAGGGGAAGAAATTTTTGAATGTTTAAAAAATAAGTCATGTTTACCTTAATTCTCCACTCTCTCAAATAGTGGTCACAGTTGTTTTACAAGAAGCTATTATTATCACACTGGCCTCTGCCTTAACATTCTATCTGCTAACTTTTATTTATTTTATTTTACTTTATTTTTCTTTAAGTTCTGGGGTACATGTGCTGAATGTGCAGGTTTGTTACATAGGTATACATGTGCCATGGTGGCTTGCTGCCCTCATCAACCTATCATCTCTGCTAACTTTTATAGACCTTTAATAAACTCCTGTCTTTCAATATAGTATTTTAAAACAACCTCTTTTTTTTTTTTTTTTTTTTTTGAGACAGAGTTTCGCTCTTGTTGCCCAGACTGGAGTGCAATGGCGCAATCTTGGCTCACCGCAACCTCCACCTCCCAGGTTCAAACGATTCTCCTGCCTCAGCCTCCCGAGTAGCTGGGATTACAGGCATGCACCATCACGCCCGGCTAATTTTGTATTTTTAGTAGAGACGGGGTTTCTCCATGTTGGTCAGGCTGGTCTCGAACTCCCGACCTCAGGTGATCTGCCTGCCTTGGCCTCCCAAAGTGCTAGGATTACATGCATGAGCCACTGTGCCTGGCTGTATTTTAAAACTTCTAAATCAGAGAATCTCAGATGTGAGTTGGAAACCACTAGGGAGTCTCGGAGACCCTTTCAGAAAATCTGTGATGTTAAAATTATTTTCATCATCATGATAAGACATTATTTGCCTTTTTCACTTTCATTCTCTCACATGTGTAGAGTTTTCTAAATGTTACATGACCTGTGATGTCACCACATATTGAATTCAGAAGCAGATGTGTGACTCCAACTTATCTTCTATTAAGCCAGACATTAAGTATTAAAAAAAAAAAAAGGTAAAACAATTCCACTTTTCTCACTAAATTATTTGTAGAAAATATAATTTTTTTGTAATTATTTATGTTAAAAATTGACTGATGTTAACACGCAATTTTTTTCTTAACTGGTAAGAATTAATAAGTATTTAAAATTTTTCTCAATTTTAATTTCTAATATGTGAAATATAGGCTATCACCCACATAAAAGCTCTTTGGTATCCTCATAATTTTTAAGGGTGTAAGGTGGCCCTGAGACCAAAAGGTTTGAAAACTGCTTTTCTACATCATAGTTCTTAGGTCAATGTTATTTCTCTAAACGAAGAAACAGCTATGATCAAAAGGTTTTTGGCAGTACCAAGGAAATGCGATCAGGGTGAGAGCCGTGTAATGAGGAAAAGATACTCAGGAGACCTATACTCATGGCATTTCATGGAGTGAGGGCCAAAAGCCTGGAAAAAGAAGTAACTCTTTGTTCTTTATCAGCATCACATATAATGAAGAGCAGAGAAGACCGGAAAACAAACCTCTGCCAAGACCACATAGCACCACAACAAAGAGTTCACTTTTGTCTCAAGTGGTGAGTTTCTTCCTTAAAGGAATGATCTCATTCAGCAGATAAGAGCTTGGATTTTGCAGAAATTCAATTCTCAGGATCTCTTTTGATTGGGTAACCTTGAGAGCTGGTTTAGGTGGCTGGTTGCTACCTTTTGTGTGACAGAAACGCCTGAATTTGTCTTTGGCTCAACCATGGCTGGCAGTAAGTATCCTGTGCCCATTTCCAGCCTTGCATTCTGCCACTCGACTACCTCTATGTTCACTTTTCAGCTCACCCTTCTGCCATATTGGAACCTACCATATTCATTCTGCCCTTAGGCCTTTGCACATGCTGTTCTTTCTCCTTGAGATGCCCTTCCTGTCTTTCTTCTTAATGAACTCTGGGTTACATTTTCAGGATTTAGTTGAAGTATCTTTTTATCTGTGAGCTCTCTTTTGGAAGAACTGGTCTTTTTTCCTCTTATTTCTCTCCATGTACCCATAGTAGCACATTCGGAAATATTAGCAACTGTTTCATTATAGATCTGTCACATGTTTCAATCTCTAGCTCAAAACAGACTATTAAATTATTGAGGGAGGAACTAATCAATATTTAAAAAGCTTTCTATATCATCAGTGCTTTGTGTGGTGCTACATACATAATAGGTGCATGAGTGTTTGTTGCATGAATGCATTATTGTTCTGAAATCTTAGAACAGTTTATTTTCTTTAACAAATTAATTTAACTCTTATATTCTATGCAGGAAACTAAGCTTTAGTACTTTAGACAAATTATTCATATGGAGAATTTCAGTGAAGTTTCAACATAATGGTGACTAGTATTTCCAGGAAATATTATAGGATTTTGTGGACATTATTACACTGGCAGAATGACTCACTTGTGGGTGGGATGTAGGGATTTAAAAAGGTTAAAAAACACTGACCTCATAAAAGAAACTTGAAGACCAGGTACTATTTTCTTGGTGGGAGGGGAGTATGCCTCTAGGCATTTAGGGCTTTGAATTAACCATGGTTGACGAAACATCTTAAAGTTGTGTTTTAAAGTGTCTACTTTTCTAATAATTTAACTTCCCTTTGAAATGGTGGTGTTAGATAAAAATTCCATTCATTCATTGCATTATTCATCAAATAACGATTGAGTGCCTACTGTGTGCCAGGAAATCTGCTAAGTGAAAGTTAAGGACTTTGTGCACCAGGGAATCCATGGACGTTTATTTCCTTTAGCATTATTGTTGTTATTATTATTATTATTATTATTATTATTATTATTATTATTATTAGCATGGAAGGGTTTTAACAGAAATCAGCAAGAGCAGATTTATATTTTAAACTGATTCCTCTAGCTGCAGTGTGTGTGGGGAAATTGGATTGAATGGGTACATGATGGGAGGCAAAGAGACCTGTTTGGGGCCACAACTTTATGCAAAAAAATAATAATAAAACCTGCAAACCAAAAAAAACACAGTGGCTGAATCAGGAGAGGTATTGTGAGAGAAGGGGCTGCACTCCTGATGCTGCAGAGTGAGGACTGATAGGTGTTGCCGAGTGACTGCACGTGGGTGGTAAGCAGAAGGAAGGGTTCAAGAGATGATGCCAGCATTCTGGCTGGATAACTGGGCAGATTGTGGTGGCCTTCCATAAGATGTGGACCCAGGTAGAGAGGCAGACTCTGGGGTGGTAAGCAGCTAAATTCAATTTTGGGCATGCTGAACTTGTGGAATCCAGTGGATGCTTAAGTTCGGGGAGTGGACAGGCAAGGGGAACTGCTAGAAGAGTGGGGAGTAAGTTGCAAGTACACAGATGGTAACTGAACCCTTGGGAGAATGGGGAATTACCCAAAGTGTTGTACAAGAAGAGACCAAGTCAGAGCCTGGACCCTGAGGAACAACCACAATAAGAGTAAGCAGGGATGAAAAGGTTCCAAAGGATATCAAGGAGGAGAAGAGAGGCCGGAAGGCAACCAGGGAAGTCCTGAGTTACGAAAGACAAGTGAAGAGTATTTCACAGAGAACTGATATCAGTGGTCTCAAATGCTGGAGAGTTTTAAGAAGACTGAAAGTGGCTGGGTGCGGTGGCTCACACCTGTAATCCCAGCAATTTGGGAGGCCAAGGTGGATGGATCACTTGAAGTCAGGAGGTCGAGACCAGCCTGGCCAACATGGCAAAACCCCGTCTCAACTTAAAATACAAAAATCAGCTGGGCATAGTGGCACGGGCCTGTGGTCCCAGCTACTCAGGAGGCTGAGGCAGGAGAATCACTTGAACCTGGGTGGCAGAGGTTGCAGTGAGCTGAGATCGTGCCACTGCACCCCAACCTGGGCAACAGAGTGAGACTCCACTTCAAAAAAAAAAAAAGACTGAAAGTTGTTCAATGGCTTAAGCAATGATTGTTGATTACCTCAAAAAGAACATTTTGGGAGAGTGGTGGGATCAAAAGCCACTGGAGAACACTGAATAGTGACAAGAGATAAAAAAGTGAGACAGCAAGTGCATCCAACTCTCATCTCCAATAGGGTGATGGTAAAGGAGGAAAAAATATACCAGGAACTGGAGAGAGATGGAGTGTTGAGGAGCCTTGTTTCTATGATATAAGAGAATGAGCAGATGGAAGGATGAGCTGTGGAGCCAGAAGAGGGAGTGAATGGTTAAAATTACCCTGTAGTGGAGGTAATCTCTACAGGGATCTGTCCTGGACCTTAAGGAGAAGATCGGATCCAGTATACATGTCATGGTATCTTCATCCATTCAACAAATAAAAATAACAATATGTGCACCCTCCAAACCCACACCCCTTCACTAAGTTCTGGGGATACAGCAGTTGGCTTACAATTTTTTTTTTTTTTTTTTGAGATGAAGTCTTGCTGTGTCACCTAGGTTGGAGCGTAGCAGTGCAATCTCGGCTCACTGCAACCTTTGCCTCCCGGGTTCAAGTGATTCTCCTGCCTCAGCCTCCCCAGTAGCTGGGATTACAGGCACCCATCACCACGCCTGGCTAATTTTTGTATTTTTAGTAGAGACAGGGTTTCACCATGTTGGTCAGGCTGGTCTCAAACTCCTGATCTCGTGATCTGCCACCTTGGCCTCCCAGTCTTGGGATTACAGGCATGAGCCACTGCGCCCGGCTAGCTTACATTTAAATAAAGGAGATAGGCATTAAGTAAGTAAAACCTATAGCATAGGACCTAAAGTATAGGTCATTATAGGTCATGATAAATGTCAGAAAACATAAAGCAAGGAAAGTAGATAGGAATCACCTTTCCCACTGTAGCAGGACTATAAGCATTATCATTACTATCTACGAAATAAACAAAAGTGATAAAGTACTTGACTGTGCTTTGAAGTGAAATATCTTATTCAATAAGTGGTATTTAGGACAACAGTTAACTACCTGGGAAAAAACAAGGTTAGATCTCCCTCACTTCATATACCAAAATGAACACAACCTAGATTAAAGAAAAAAAAAAACATCAAAAACAATCCATAAAAGGTAAAAGAAAAATATGGGTGAACATGTATCTGATTCTTCAATGGTGAAGTCCTTTGTAAGCATGAGGCTTAAATAAAAAGAATCCCACATTTATGGGATGTAAGATATAAGATGACAACTCTCCCCAAATTCAACACAATCTTTATCAAACTACCAGCTACCCTTTTCCCCCCAGAAATTAACAAACATTATAAAATTCAGAGGGACATACAAGGACCCAGAATAGCCAAAACAGTCTGAAAAAGAGTAGTTGAAGGACTCACACTTCTTGATCATGAAACTTAACAATACAAACCAGAAGTAATCAGGATAGTATGGTACTGGTATGAGGGTAGGCATATTGATCAATAGAACAGATGTGAGAGTCAAGAAGTAAACCCTTAAACTTGTGGTCAATCGACTTTCTTTTCTTTTTTTTTTCTTTTTGGTCTGGTTTATGTTTTCTCATGATGATTTTCAATAAGAGTGCCAAGATAATTCAACCAGGGGAAAGAATAGGCTTTTCAACAAATGGTGGGGAAACAACTGGCTATCCACATGCAAAAGAATGAAGATAGATTCTACCTCCTATCATATACAAAAAAATTAAATCAGAATGAATCACAAACCTAAATGTAAGAGCTAAAACTATAAAACTCTTCAAAGAAAACATGAGAGTAAATCTTCATGACCTTGGGTTAGGCAATGCTTTCTTAGATCACACCAAAAGCACCAGCAACAAGAGGAAAAAAAATTGGACATCAAAATTTAAAAATTTTGTGCTTCAAAAGACACTATCAAAAAAGTAAAAAGACAACCCACAGAATGGAAGAAAATGTTTGCAAATCATATATCTGATAACGGACTTGTTTCCAGAATATACAAATAACTCTTACAACTCAATAATAAAAAGACAACTCAACTAAAAACGGACAAAGGGTTTGAGTGAGCATTTCTCCAAAGAAGATATAAATTGCCAATCAGCACATACAAGGTGTTTAATATCATCAGTCATTAGAGAAATGTAAATCAAAACCACAGTGAGATACTACTTCATACCTACCAGGATGGCCAAAAGAAAAAAAGACAGGCAATAACACATGTCAGTGAGGATGCAGAGAAACTGGAACCTGTATACATTGCTGGTGGGATTGTAAAATGATGCAGCTGCTTTGGAAAAGAGTTGATAGTTCCTTAAAATGTTATCAGAGAGTTACCATCTGACCCAGCAATTCCACTTCTAGGTATATATTCAGAAGAAATGAAAATATATGCCCATACAAAACCTTGTCCAGGAATGTTCGTAACAGCATTATTCATAATAGCCAAAATGGAAACACACCAAATATCCATCAACTGATGAATAAACAAACTATGGTATATCAATATAATGGAATATTCTGCAATAAAAAGAATAATTACTGATACATGCTACGATGCTACAAATAAATCTCAAAAATATTCTGTTAAGTGCAAAAAGCCAAACAGAAAAGTTCACATTATATGATTTATATGATATGCCAGAATAGGTAAAACCATAGAGACAGAAAGTAAATCAGTAGCTGCCAGGGGCTGGGAAGAGGATGGAATGGGGAGTGACTGCTAATGGGTATGTGGTTTCTTTATGGGGTAATGAAAATTTTCTAAAATTAGAAAATTGCCGGGCATGGTGGCTCATGCCTATAATCCGAGCACTTTGGGAGGCTGAGGCGGGTGGATTACCTGAGGTCAGCAATTCAAGACCAGCCTGGCCAACATGGTGAAACCCCATCTCTACTAAAAATACTAAAATTAGCTGGGTGTGCTGGCTCACGCCTGTAATCCCAGCTATTTGGGAGGCTAAGAAAGGAGAATCACTTGAACCCAGGAGGCAGAGGTTGCAGTTAGCCAAGATTGCGCCACTGCACTCCAACCTGAGCGACAGAGTGAAACTCCATCTCCAAATAAATAAATAAATTAATTTAAAAAATTAGAAAATGGTGATGATTGCATAACTTTGTGAATAAATCAAGAATCATAAGCCTGTATGCTTTAAAAGGGTGAAGCGTACACATCTTAATTATATCTCAATAAAGCTATTATTAAAAAATAGATAATAAAATCAAAAATCAAAATGGGAAAATGTCAATAGATTTGATTACCTATGAGTTAAAAAACTTGTTCCATTAAAAACCTGATGCATTCTCCAAACTGGAAAAATCTGTGACACATGCCATATTTTATGAAACTGAAGATGCCATTGATCGTACCATTAATTTATATGCCCCTAAGAAAGAAAAACCTCCCAAGATGGGGAGTCTCCTAAGGGAGGCTCACCAAAGCTGGAACATTAAAGGGCTGCATCCTCCAAAATGCACCAGGGGTTGCAGTGAAACCCATGTTTTTCCAATCTTGGCACAGGGCTAAGAAAGGTGAAAAAATCTTTCTTAAAAATTGGAACCAGAGCAGGGCGCAGTGGCTTAAGCCTGTAATCCCAGTACTTTGGGAGGCTGAGGTGGGTGGGTCGCTTGAGGCTAGGAGTTCAAGACAGCCTGGCCAACATGACAAAACACGATCTTTACTAAAAGCAAAAACCAGCTGGGCGTGGTGGTGCATGCTTGTAATCCCAGCTACTCGGGAGGCTGTGGCAGAAGAATCGCTTGAACCCGGGAGACAGAGGTCGCAGTGAGCCAAAATCGTACCACTGCAGTCCAGCCTGGGTGATAGAGTGAGACCCTGTCTCAAAAACAAAAACAAAAACAAAAACAAACAAAAAAAAGGAACCACAAGCTGGTATTCATGTAAGCTTGCAGTCTCAATAAACACTATCTTATAGTCTATTCTAGGCCAAAGAAACCTTAGGCAAATAATTTATGGTGATGTCAATTTGACAGCAATTTTAAGACACCATTGGGAGAGTCAAATGTGGAAGAAAGTTTCCCTTAGAGTGAAAATAAGGTTAAAAAAGGGGTTAATATCTTTACCACATGGAACTGATATTAATAATTTGGAAAAAAAACACCCAATATAAATGGTCAAATGTTACAAAGCTCAATTCTCAAAGGAACTATAAATGGCTAATAAACATGAGTAAGGGTTGAACCTTACCACTACTTAAGAAATGCAAAATCAATCAATCAGATAACATTTTTTACTTATCAGAGTGGCATAATTTAAAACCACAATGCTGGCTAATGGCTGGTAAAATACAGGCTCTCATGGGAGCCTTCTGTGGCACAATCTCTCTGTGCAGTTACGTGCATTTTATTATCCTAGTACCCCTTTCTTGGAATCCATTCTGAAGAAATAATCCTAAATTTGGACACAACATTTGTCTGAAATTATGTTCATAAACTAGTAAGAAATAGAAAAAGGAGAAACAATGTAAATGCCCAATACTGAAAGAATGATTAAATAGATACTGGCAAAAAAAATAGATTATATCACACTCATATAATTTTAATGTGTTGCAATTTCAAATGGTGCCCTGTAGAATATACAATGATATGGAAAATATAACATTATAAACTATTCGTGTTATAATGCTATGTGAAAAAAGAGTACTATACCTAAAATTGTGTACCATTATGCTATCATTTTAATGTAAATACATAAAGCATAGAAATAAAGATTGGTAGAAAGTACATCAAAATATTAGCAGTGGATATCTCCGGGTTGTGGTATTTCAAGAATTTTCATTTTTTTTCATCTTTTTGTATTTTCCAAAATTTTTGCATTGCAAGTATTTGACTTTCATTAATTAAAAAATCTCCGATAAATATTCCCAGGAAAATTTGTCTTATTTAAATATAAAATATGAACATTCTATTTTTTCAGTTGTGTGTGGCTAAATTATCATGTTTTAGTTTATGAAATTGGATCACAGAATAGCAAAATGATAGAACAACTATATATAGGGTTATTTTCTCCTTTCACGTCTTAAAAAATACCCATAGATATTAATCATAGAAAATTTAATAAATATCAATGTAAAGGAAAATAAGAGCCCACATACTCCCTTGATCTGGAATAAGCATTGTTAGTTTTTGGTTTAGTTTCCTCTTCTGTTTCTAGTTACTCAAGGTTTAAAGTTAGGGTATTGATTTGATATTTTTCTTTTTTCTTTCTTTTTTTTTTTTTTGAGATGCAGTCTCACTCTGGTGCCCCGGCTGGAGTAGAGTGGCATGATCTTGGCTCACTGCAACCTCTGCCTCCTGGGTTCAAGCAAGTCTCTTGCCTCACCCTCCTAAGTAGTTAGGATTACAGGTGCATTCCACTACCCTGGCTAATTTTTGTATTTTTAGTAGACACAGGGTTTCACCATGTTGGCCAGGTTGGTCTTGAACCCCCGACCTCAAGTAATCTGCCCGCCTCAGCCTCCCAAAGTGCTAGGATTACCGCGCCCGGCCTCCTTTTTTTTTTTTTTTTTTTTTTTAAGGTAAGAGTTTACAGCTATAAATTTTCCTCTGAGCAATGCCTTCACAGCATCCCACAAATTTTTGGTAGGTTTGTTTTCATTTTCATTCATCTCTGAGGTTTTTCTAATTTCCTTGTAATTTCTTCTTTAACTCATTGGTAGTTTAAGAGTGTGTGGTTTAATTTTCAAATACTTGTCAAGTTTTCAGTTTTCACTGTTTATTGATTCATTCCATTGTGATCAGAAAAGATACTTTGTATGATTTCAGTCATTTAAAATTTATTGAGACTTGTTTTGTGGCCTAACATATGATCTAGCCTGGAGAATGTCCCATGCGAATAACTGCTGTTTTGTATATTCCATTAGAATTCTGCTGTGCATTTAAGGTATACAGACTGATAACTACATATAAGGTGAATACATCTATATTTAACAAACTAAATGTGCTGCTAACACATCTTTTTTATTGATTGCATACTATTCCATTATTTGACTGTATCATAATATATTTAACCAATATGTTATATCGTTGGACATTTAGATAGCTTCTAAATTTTTTCACCACTAAACAGGACTCTAATGATTAGGACATCAATAAACACCAGACTGGGTTACTTAACCATAATTACTAAGTGATAACTGCTGCAGGGAGAGAAATGCGTTAGTTCTTCCAGTAAAAATTTTGCAAAGATACATAATGACATTAGCTACTAAAAGTAAAAAAAAATTTTCATAAGAATCTTACCTTGAATTTTCTTGAAAACTCTGGAATTCATGAACTTTAGAAATCTGTCTGCATAAAAGCTTGGTCTATGAACGGAAACAGTGTCCTGAAAAGACAAAAAACAGGATCACAGGGTCACCTCTTAGTGCTCATTTCAAGTCAGAAGAGAGATCTATGCAATTGGTTCTCTGTCAGCCAACATTCTTAACCAAAGGTGGCCCACAGATAGAGAACAGGAATGCCCTGTGTCCCGCGGGGGCCAGGAGTCTGGGGCTGAGGAAGGAGGGCATAGATTCAATCGGAACGAAGATTCTAGACGCTCAAGACCAAACCGAGCAGGGGAGAGTCAGCAAAAAAACTGTGCTACATCAATCAAAACAGCTGTCCTCATTCACAACATTGTGTCCCGGGAGGAATTTTTAATTTCTTTTTTTACATACAGGCAATCAGTGCATCAAGTGTCATCTGGAATGAAGGGTAACTCCCTTAATCATGAACAAAAATTGGGGACATAAACAAAACTATCCTAATGTAAGAGTGACATTGACGTTTAAGCTAAAAAATAGTTCTAGTCTCATCTCCCAATAACAAGGTGAGGAGATGCTAGGAGGATTCCTAGGAGACAAGGCTAACAGATGACTCCTTTGCCCTGAATTTTCTGCTGATTGCGTAGAGTTGAATTGAATTAAAATGTTAACGCCATTCTTCTCTCGTGCTTGGCGGGAGTCTTTAGGGTTGAAGGGTTATTTGATTACAAATCCAGGAAAGGGGGTGGATGAAGGGAAAGGGGATAGATGCAGGAGCTAATTTTCTATGTTTATTTAGTAATCATTTATCCAAATCATGTATCTAAGCTGTACACTTGCAGACATAGTAAATTTGCTTCTATAATGCTTCATTTTGAATTCAGGTTTATGGACTCCAATAGAGAAATTTCTTTTCTTTTTTTTTCTTTTTTTTTTTTTTTTGAGACAGTCTTGCTCTGTCGCCAGGCTGGAGTGCAGTGGCGGATCTCGGCTCACTGCAACCTCCTGCCTCCCGGGTTCAAGTGATTCTCCTGCGTCAGCATCATGAGTAGCTGGGATTACAGGCACCCACCACCACACCCGGCTAGTTTTTGTATTTTAATAGAGAGGTTTTTACCATGTTGGCCAGGCTGGTCTCAAACTCCTGACCTCAAGTGATCTGCCCTCCTGGGCCTCCCAAAATGCTGAGATTACAGGTGTGAGCCACTGCGTCTGGCCCTGCTACATCTTTTAAAATGTACTCTTTCTGGCCTGAAGTGGACACATTCTTCCAACAAGGTAGTAATTTAGAAATAGCAGTAGAGGCCGGGCGCGGTGGCTCAAGCCTGTAATCCCAGCACTTTGGGAGGCCGAGACGGGCGGATCACGAGGTCAGGAGATCGAGACCATCCTGGCTAACACGGTGAAACCCCGTCTCTACTAAAAAATACAAAAAACTAGCCGGGCGAGGTGGTGGGCGCCTGTAATCCCAGCTACTCGGGAGGCTGAGGCAGGAGAATGGCGGGAACCCTGGAGGCGGAGCTTGCAGTGAGCTGAGATCTGGCCACTGCACTCCAGCCTGGGCGACAGAGCGAGACTCCGTCTCAAAAAAAAAAAAAAAAAAAAAAAGAAAGAAAAAAAGAAATATCAGTAGAAGGCAAGGGCCTAAGGGGTATCCATAGAAGATCAAGGTTCAGCCCTTGCCTATAAAGAGAAGTTACGTTATTGTTCCCTTTGGCATGAATAAACACTATTTAAGTAAGAGCCATGTCTGAAAACAAACAAAAATAAGTTCATGATATATACAGCACAGAAATTTTCATTTAAAAAAAAAAAAAAAGAAAAACAAATGATAGGTTTATTTATTTATTTATGTATTTATTTAGAGATGGAGTCTTGCTCTGTCGCCCAGGCTGGAGTGTAGTAGCACAATGTTGGCTCATTGCAACATCTGCCTCCTGGGTTCAAGTGATTCTCTTGCCTCAGCCTCCTGAGTAGCTGGGATTACAGGCATGTGCCACCACGCCAGGCCAATTTTTGTATTTTTAGTAGAGACGGGGTTTCGCCATGTTGGCCAGGCTGGTCTCGAACTCCTGACCTCAAGTGATCCGTCTGCCTTGGTCTCCCTGCAAAGTGTTGGGTTTTAAATAGACAAAGGTGGGGGACCCTTAGAAGCACCTGGTCAGTACAAGACTAGACGATTCAGATCCATCGGGTAACAGGAAACTGAAATGGTCTCAGAAAACAGGAGGGGAATGGAATGAGGGTATTCACTCTCTCCCCTTCAACGTTCAAGGTACTATGTATGCAGTCCCTTCCTTTCTCAGCTTGAAGGAAACATAAAATTAACCTACCATACTGACCTTCTTTCATAGGAGGAATTTTTGATTTGAGTAAGATTGAGGTTAATTCTTTTTTTTTTTTTTTTAATTAAAATTTTTCTTTTAGAGACAGGGTCTTGCTATATTCAAGACTGGATTTGAACTCCTGGGCTCAAGCGATCATCCTGCCCCAGTCTCTTGAGTAGCCAGGACTACCAGCACATGCCCCTACACCCAGCTTAGAGGTTAATTCTTGGAAATAAATGTGTGAACCTGCTGTTTATTTATTTTTTATTTTTTATTTTTTTTTGAGGCGGAGTCTCGCTCTGTCGCCCGGACTGGAGTGCAGTGGCCGGATCTCAGCTCACTGCAAGCTCCGCCTCCCGGGTTTACGCCATTCTCCTGCCTCAGCCTCCAGAGTAGCTGGGACTACAGGCGCCCGCCACCTCGCCCGGCTAGTTTTTCTATTTTTAGTAGAGACGGGGTTTCACCGTGTTAGCCAGGATGGTCTCGATCTCCTGACCTCGTGATCCGCCCGTCTCGGCCTCCCAAAGTGCTGGGATTACAGGCTTGAGCCACCGTGCCCGGCCAAACCTGCTGTTTAAAAGTGCATTCTGACTGAAGTCAGTCCTTAGCCGGTGGACAAAATGTAGATCTTTCATGCTGAAAGGTTATTAACAGTCTTCCACAGAACTGAGAAATTATGTGTTCCTTTCCAAAAAAGACGAAGAATATCATCTATAATTTATTCTCTTTCAAAAGAAAGTATCTGCTAACATCTTAAGAGGAAATGTGTGACCAAATCCTTGACGAAAATATTCTTTGGAATTGCTACTTCAAGTTATTAACTTAGGCCAATAAATATTGTTAGTAGCAGGAAGTAGAAATCTAATGTCTAGATGGAACTCGGTGTGTGTGTGTGTGTGTGTGTGTGTGTGTGTGTGTGTGAGAGAGAGAGAGAGAGAGACAGAGACAGAGACAGAATGTGAGAAAGAAGGAGAGAGAAAGGTGGGAGAAACTGCTCTTTGATAACTGATGTTTTTCTTCAGTTACATCAATTAAGACATTCTCGGCTTACACCTGCAATCCCTGCACTTTGGGAGGCCGAGGCAGGTGGATCACCTGAGGTCAAGAGTCCGAGACCAGCCTGGTCAACATGGTGAAACCCTGTCTCTACTAAAAATACAAAAATTTGCCAGGCGTGGTGGCACACGCCTGTAGACCCAGCTACTTGGGAGGCTGAGGCAGGAGAATTGCTTGACCCCGGGAGGTGGAGGTTGCAGCAAGCCGAGATCGTACCACTGCACTCCAGCCTGGGTGACAGAGCAAGACTCTGTCTCAAAAAAAAAAAAAATAATAATAATAATAAAAAAGACATCCTCAGGCAGCCAGCATATATAAATGTTGATGCAGAAATACATACCAATTAAAAATTTTCACTTTCTGTGTCTGTATTTGTTAGGCATTGTGTTGAACACTGAAATGCATTATTTTGTTCCATGCTCACACCAGGCACGTGTCATTACTATCCCCCTGGTATAGGTGATAAACAAGGGTAAGAGGCCACATAACCAGCACTGTGCCTGGTCACATGGTTAGTTCAGCAGTGAATGCAGAGTTCAAATCCAGGCTGTTCACCATCAGAGTCAGGGCTCACACTTACTGTAGCTTGGTTGTGTGAGAACTTCATTTCAACTGCCTTACTAATCATCCCTACAAAAAAAGACCCTCTCAAAGTTAGGTCCTTTGGATTTCACACAGACACAGATATCATTTTGTTTTTCTGGCCGCTAGGCTGGATGTCATATATTTGAATAGTTATTCAAATTTATGTTGTCTTTATTCTCAAATTTGAACTGATCTACTAGCCTAAGATTCTGAGTTTATAAAGACTGTTGTTTCATTTCCTCTTAGAGTGTAGCAACACAGTTTTCTGCACATACTCTGAAGTCTCTGAGAAAGCAGAAATATATACAGTGTAATAAGGAAAATAAGTCACTTACCCCATCATAAACAAGAGCTTTCCAGGAATGTTCTAACTTCTTCATTAACCTAAACATCCATGGAAAAATTAAAAAGATAATGTAAAATCACTCTCAGGTGGTGATTTTTCAGAAGCTTTTGTAGATTGATTTGGAAATAATAAAAGACCACTCCTCAAACTTCTTACCTATACGATTGTAGAATGTCAATAATGCCCATAAATAAAAGTAGCTTTTCTCCCCTATGGCTTTTAGCTGGAATGCCTCCCATTCTGTTGATAGAGCAAAAGAGAAAATATTTGATTACATATTATAAGAATAGAAAGTTAAAAAATCATTTCTAATAAATAGACTGAAAATAAAAATAGACCATTTTTAAGAATTCTGGGCTATCTCCCACTCATCTTTTTTTTTGTTTGTTCTTTTCTTTTTGTTTTTTGGGCATCAGTTAAGGTCATCCTGGGAATCCAGAATGATGTATTAATACATCCCTACAAAGGAGAATAATATGATAACTGCTAACTCTGAAAAGCTGGATGGGAAGAATTCAATTTAAAACTTGTTCCTACTTTAAACTATGAGCAAGAATTTTTAGACCATTATAAAATATTCCTTTTAAAAAATGCAATACTTTTTTTCTGATCACAAGAGTAATGTATATTTACTTTTAAAAATAAAATACAGAAAAACACAAAGGAAAAATATAATTAAACAGTTATTCCTAGGATGCAAAGATAACTACTATTGACCTCTGGTACACTTTTCTAGTATATATGTATATGTGTGTGTGTATTAGTTGAGAAGGGGTATTATTTATTACATTTTTTACTTGCTAAATGATAAACATTTCCTTATATTCAATGCTAATGTGGTTTTTAATAGCCTTATTGTATTTCACTGATACAGGATAATTTAACTGATTATTGGACATTTAGATTGATTTGCAAGAAATAACTTTTCAAAAAAGATTTAATATGTGTTAATTTCCTTTACAAAAGTGAAATATGCCTATGGTTTAGTCATTGTTGGAGAATTCTAGAAGGCAGGCATTTATGGCCGTGGAAAATGATTTATTTCTTCCAGTCTCCTTGCTCAGCTAGTACACATACCTGATGCAGTCTACCATTTCAATAACTTACTTTGGTTGCAACTGTTTCTGTTAGTCAATATGCACTTTATACATGCAAATTAATCCTGTAGTTACTATCACATCTGGCTGAGGTGAGAGACCACGTCTGCCAGGGTGCAAGACTAGAAAAACAGAATCCCTTAGGCAGATAAAAAGCTCTGAATTGTGAACATCATTCTCATTGTGTATTTGCTTAAAACCTCTTTATTCAGGCTGGGCTCAGTGGCTCATATCTATAATCGCAGAACTTTGGGAAGCCAAGGCAGGTGGATCACATGAGGCCAGGAGTGTAAGACCAGTCTGGGCAACATGGTGAAACTCCATCTCTACTAAAAATACAAAAATTAGCCAGATGTAGTGGTGCATGTTTGTAATTCCAGTTACTTTGGAGGCTGAGGCAGGAGAATCGCTTGAACCTGGGAGGTGGAGGTTGCAGTGGACTGAGATGGCACCACTGTCCTCCAGGCTGGGTGACAGAGGGAGACTCTGTCTCAAAAAAATAAAAAATAAACAATAAAACATGTTTATTCAAATTCAAAGTTTATTCTTTCCTCTTGCGGTGAATGTTTTGAATATGTAGTTAATGGGGACAAAAACATTTTCAGCCATTGTTTAAAAAAAAAAAAATGGAGTCATTTGAAAAAAGAAACCAAGTGGGTGAAGGAGTAATAACTGGAGGAACTGTCACTCATCTAGTTACCTTTAAATGAATAGAAATGGAGACCAGTTTAACCCATTTTAGCACCAAGTAGAAATTAGTTCCTGGAGTCCCACCCTAAGGTGAATGTGACTGTCTATAATTACCCAGTGACGTGGGCTACCACAATCAAGGGGGTGGGTGGGTGTGTGGCTGTACTTACGTGTCTGGGTTCTCTGTGATTATCCCATCTCCAGATTTCCCTGGACCCTGGATAGATTCCATGGCTGTTGAGTAGAGAACCTTCTGCATCCCAGGCCGCTTAGCATCAGGCACATTTTGTGAGGTCTCCTCCTCTTTCTCTTTGAGGGAATGGTCCAGGAAATGAATTCCCAACAGAAGGCTATAGTCCATGATCTTGAAGCTTTCCAGTACCTGAATGAGAAAAAGAACCAGGAAGCCAGTCAACCCAAAGGCCTGTTCGTCTCATCTACTCATTATCAGAGAGCTCTAGATATACAGACACACAGCTCCTGTTATTCCTCCCAGGGTGGTGGCTGAGAGATGAAGAATCAAAATAAAATCACTTGAGGTTATTATTAGGCCACATGCAGGAAGGATTATCATAATGGCTCCTAGATGGGAATTTTATGCAAATCTGAAACAAGCACATGTTTTCTCAACCCTCCATAAAAGTTTCGCTAATAGCACGGATTGAGTGCTTTCCATGTGTCAGTGTTACAAAGCTCATTTGCATTCAGTCTTCTCAACAACTCTATAAGCTAGGTACTACTATTGTCTCTGTTTTACAAATGAAAAACTGGAGGCACAGAGAGACAGGGTAATCTGATCAATATCACACAGCACATAAGTGACAGAGACCCAAGCAGTCAACTCCAGTGTCCACACTCTTAAGCAGTAAAGCAGAGAAACCAACAACCAATAGTTTCTACAAGCTTGTAATCTTCCTCAGCATGAAGACACAGCTAGAACGTGTCTTTGTCTGAATTCTGTTCTCATAATCTTAAACTTGTTGGAAGTTAGTGGTTTTCTTCTCAAAACCTTTTTTTTTCTTTTCTTTTCTTTTTTTTTTTTTTTGAGACAGAGTCTCGCCCTGTCGCCCAGGCTGGAATGCACTGCTCACTGCAACCTTCGCCTCCTGGGTTTAAACGATTCTCCTGCCTCAGCCTCCTGAGTAGCTGGGACTACAGGTGCCCACCACCATGCCCAGATAATTTTTGTATTTTTAGTAGAGATAGGGTTTCGCCATGTTGGCCAGGCTGATCTTGAACTCGTGACCCCGTGATCTGCCTGCCTCGGCCTCCCAAAGTGCTGGGATTACAGGTGTGAGCCACCGCGCCCAGCCCTCAAAGTCCGTCTTTCGAAGGTGCCGTTCAGTTTCCTGTCGCAAGTCCTTTAAAGTCATATAATCTCAACAAAGCATAGTATTTCATGTTTAATTATCCACTCAGCAGACAGTAGGGAGGCAAGGGAATTAAAAATAGTTGGATGCAGCCAGACAAAAGAGATGGCAATGCTCTGAAAAAATGACAGGAGACAAGGTCTAGGTCCGAGTCTGTTGAGATGGCTTCAGGGTATAGGTGGAGCTTTGACACTGTGGACCTTTTCAGAGGGAAGAGCAGTGTTCAGGAAGAAGCCTGCAAACGGGGTGTTTTCCTCTATGATAAAGTTCTTTTTCTACTAGTCTGTATGATTCTCCCCTACAACAGACTTCTTAATACCTGGTATTTCTCACACAAAGCTGCGCAGAAAAGTAAGACAACTCTGGTTGTCAGAACTGCTGTCTCTTGAACCAACATGAGAAGCTGTTCCTGTACGTTAGCTGGGAAACACTTGAAGGATCATAGCCTATAGATCATTGTTTAGGGATAAAATAATCCAGAATTTCTTATGCTTCTTGTTCTTGCTCAGCCCAACTGCCTTTTGATATTTATGATATAGTAAAGAGGGGATCAGGCCTGAAGATTCAGTTACCTGTGGCTGCCACTTCATGGATGCCACCTGAGAAAAGGCTTTGTGAATGATGGCATATGGCCTTTGAAAAATATGGTTATTCTGCATTATAGGCATCTTTGCCATCAATGAGAACTGAGAGTGCCCTGCAAATGAATATCAATTATTCCAGAGGGTTCACGCTTCTTCTCTCAAAAAGTCAAGTTCAGAAGGGAGTCAGGCAGGAGCTGAGAGTAGAATCTTATCACTTAAGAGGTTTGGGCTGTGGGATTTTCTAACCCAAGTGATCTAAGAGTGGCCTGATAACAATGTGGAACCAGCCTTCCTAATGGAAGGAGGAATGATGTCAAGATTGGAGGAGGAAGGGAGGGGTGATGGGAAATGCTTCTTACCACCGATCCAATGCTTGAGTACCAGACCCTTTGGCTGGTTCTCCATGGAGGTGTATCAGTGCCTCACTGCACCATACAGTAGCACAGACCATGGGAGAAAGAAAGACTGTTTTACGTCAGGAGCACTGAGGGCCAGACTCTTAAAAGAAAACACTAACAGATATTGGATACTTTCTTCAGACGGAAGTAAGTGGTAGAAGGGCCTTAACCTTTCTAATTCTCAATCATACTGAAATGATGGCTTGGGAACAGTACCCACCCAGACAGCTTCATCAACTCTTCACAATGAATGACCATCTGCAGATGCTAATTTCCCTACTCACATTTATCAGTGCTAGTGCTTCCTTCCTTGGAGAGACTTGGATAAGGACATGGGGGACGGGCGATGAAGAGCATGGACTCTATGACCTTAGGCAGGTCACATCATCTCCTGTGTCTCAGTTTCTTCATCTGTAAAATGCTGACAATATTACCTATCATATAGGGTGCTTGTAAAAGTTAAATGTGGCAATGCAAGTCAAGTGCTTAGAAAAGTTCCCAGCATAAAGTGTTTAATTAATTGCTAGCTCTTATCACCATGATTATAATTCACGGTAACTTATCCCTCACACTCGCTCAAGAGACAACAGGTGTGAGCTTGAAGTAAACATTCCTAGAATTATACTTCTGAAAACAAATGTCACTAAATTAGCCAACAAAAATAGAACCGTACGTATTGCTGGCCTGCTTACCAGTGTCATTTTGGCAAATCCCAATTCCTTTAGAAGCTCTGGGTTTGTGGATACCAAGGGGTATGGCCTGGATGGCTGACAACGCAGGAATTTTCAATTGGCAAAAACACAGTCTTGTGCCCTGCACAGCCCAAAGCACCCATTTGTCAGTTTCCTCCAAAGCAGTAAGCTGGCTTCAAAAGCAAGTTGTAATAAGACTCCGACAACACTGTAGATGTTCCTAACAGGCACCCAGAATCGTTTATTCAAGTTAGCAGTGGTCAAGCTTAAAAGCATTCCTGACACCATGGTTTTCCCCTGCAGAGTATCCATGAATTAATTCTGCTTGTTAAAAAGCTTTTTTTTTTTTTTTTAAAAAAAATGTTTTTCTTATATTGTCATGCAATATTCAACCTCTGCAAAGCATTCTTCTCAGCAAAGCATCCATGAATTGTTAAGAATTTTTTTAAAAAAATGGAATACTTTTTCTCTTATTTTTCTTGCAATATTCAACCTGAACCGTGTGTTTTGTACTTGCAGTCTTTCTCCCTGCCCAAGAACAGGCCTAAGAGAACTGGGCAATTTTATAGGTGAGACAAAGTCAGGCTGTGTGGTCCAACCTGAAGTATTGAGTATAGTAAGACAGTATTCTGATGCTGTAAGGGGCCCATTTTGTTTTTTTTTTTAAGAATAAATTCCAAGAGAGAATTAACTTTTGAAAAAGTGATAAAAAATATTAAAAACAGCTTCATCTCCTCTGTGCTCTTCTATTGGATTGCCAGCATTTGGAAAGGGGGCTGAGTCGTCCTTGTGAGGCTAGGGTGCTGAGCTGTCCTTGTGAGGCCAAGACCCCTACTTTCAGAGTGGAAGGCTTAAAAAAAAATTCTATTCCCATATGTGGAAAGCTGACCATTGCAGTTAGAGTTCGGGTTAGGAAAAATCACCATCGATTAAGAAATCTGAAGGAACAAAAAGAGAAATGTATATGCATATATCTTAAAACAAATTAAAAGGCTTCTGTAATGAGAAATTCTGGGAACAGATTTTAGTCACGCATTTTTAAGATTTGCATCAATTAGGAACAAAATAGTTCCGTTACTCATATCATCCTAGTCCTTTAATTAAAAGAATTGATAAATCTGCCAACAACTTAACATGTGTGAGCTTAAGAGTGAGCGACATTCTGCAACATGACAGACACCAATTGGTCCACTTCATCATTCAGGTGCACATTTCCAGAATGTCTGCCGGACCTTGCTGTTGCTGGTGGATCTTGTACCTGTGCAATTGCTATTCAAAACTCAGGTTAAAATGCAAATACAGGTGCCTTTCCGTTTAGCTCTGGTAGGACTTTACTTCCCCACTTGTAAAAAAACGAAACAGGAATGATTCACAGAACTATTTAAAACTGAAAAAGCAAGTTGGAATACTGCAAGGCTTTTTATTGCCAAAGTCAGATTCTTTCTTTCTTCTCGTTCAAGGACTAATTTAAGTCAATAACAACACTGGAATGTAGTAAAAAAGTCAATGTCAGAGTCAATGTCAAAGCAGCTGATAGAGTACCCTGAAGACATGATCAGAAACTACCTGTTTCTGAAATAAGAGCATATTCCTCAGGTTTTCATGGCTGGTGATGCATGAGTGCTCTTGTAACTTCTGTAGATTTGGGGACCTAATGTGGAAATATCCTAACTCAGAATCATAGGCATTGTCATCCTCTCTTTATGACTGAAGACTACAAAGAGCAGCTGGTCCTCCTTTTGCTTTTGCATCTTTAACACCACACTCCTTAGCCCACTAAACTATCTTCTGTCCCGTTGCTAGCAGGAGCTGGTGTGGCTGCAGGGTGGTTAAGACTCCTTGCTCTGGAACCAGATGGCCTGGTTTGACTCATGGCTCCTCCACTTGTTTGTTTTTGGGCTAAGTATCTAACATTTCTGGTGTCTATTCTCACCTGTATTATCTCTATAATAAGGATTCCTTCCAAATAATTCCTACCAAAGTTATTGTGAAGATTAACTGAGTTAATCCATGCCAAGTCTTAGGCACACAAAAAGCACTCAGTTAATGTCAGCTATTCATGTTATTCCTCCATCCGCAGAATCAATCCCTATGACCACCCCACCTTGAATCTCCCCTCTCCCTTAGCTATTGTGCCCTGGCTTCTCTTGGTTCTTTATCTTTCTATTTGACTTTCCCACTTTTTCTTCCTGTGCCCTAAAGGTGTTCACTAAAGTTCTCTAACTCTTTTCTCTACTTTCTAGTACTTACATTCATTGACTCTTTTGTTGGGAAAAAAAAATGTTTGAGTGCCATGCACTGTGGAAGTTGATGGATCTTCAGGGACAAATCCAACAGATAACTATTCCATATTTAACATTAAACAAGCCCGAATTACACATTGTAATAAGGTCTGGAGGGAAAACATCAGGGAGCTGTGGGAAGATCCCACAGGAAGTACCTACTTTCGACTGGGAGGTATTTCAACAGTCCAGGTAAGAAACGGTAATACTTGAATGAGTAGGGGTAGCTGGGGAGCTCAAGGGAGAAGTGGATAGATTTGAGAGCTTCTTAAAGGTGGATTCCAATTACCATCTTTCTACAGAAAATTCCTAAATTGTTGCATTTAATCTGACTTCATTCCTAAGCTGCAGCCCAATATATTTCCTTCAGGACATCTCTAAACTTCTTTTTTAAATTAAAAAAAAATTTTTTGAAACAGTGTCTCACTCTGTCACCCAGGCTGGAGTGCAGTGGTGCAAACATGACTCACTGCAGCCTTGACCTTCTGGGCTCAGGTGATCCTCTCATCTCAGCCTCCCGAGTGGCTGGAACTACAGGCACATGCCACCACACCTGGCTAATTTTCTGTGGAGATGGGGTTTTGCCTTGCTGCCCAGGCTAGTCTTGAATTCCCTGGGCTCAAGCGATCCAACCACCTCGGCCTCCTAAATTAGTGCTGGGATTACAGGCATGAGCCACCATGACCGGCCTTCTAAATGTCTACACATGGCTGTGCTACAACCCTAAATTCTTATCTCACTCCAAAGCAGTTCTTTTTCCTCACTTTCCTCTTTTATTTGAAATCATTCTAATATGATTTCATACTTCATGGCTCATTTTCTTTCATTGAGTCACCCAAACCTGCAGCTTCTTAATTATCAAAACGTTCGTTCTCTCTAATGATAAAGAATTAATTTCAGTTTCCCATTCTTCTTCTTCTTCTTTTTTTTTTTTTTTTGAGATGCAGTTTCGCTCTTGTTGCCCAGGCTGGTGTGCAATGGCATATTCTCGGCTCACCGCAACCTCTGCTTCCCGGGTTCAAGCAATGTTCCTGCCTCAGCCTCCCAAGTAGCTGGGATTATAGGCGCATGCCGCCATGACCGGTTAATTTTGTATTTTTAATAGAGACGAGGTTTCTCCATGTTGGTCAGGCTGGTCTTGAACTCCTGACCTCAGGTGATTCGCCTGCCTCGGCCTCCCAAAGTGCTGGGATTACAGGCGTGAGCCACCACACCTGGCCCAGTTTCCCATTCTTTCCTCACGAATTCATTTCTGACATCTGTGCTTGACCAGGTCACATCACATCCCTACTCAAAGCCTTCAGTCTCTCACCATTGCTTGGTGCCAGTGCTTCAATTTGACATAGAAGGTCCTCACTAATATGCACCAGCCAATGTTTTTTTTGTTACTTAATGCCTGCCTAGAGACATTTGCCAGGCTAGTCTAACTGCAGCTCTTTACCCCTGAATGTGCTCTGAAGATGTAAACTCTGATGCTTCTGCTCATGTCATTTCTTCTAGATGGTCCTTACCATCTTTTCAAATCCTACTGTTTTTTCAAAGCCTGTCCCTACTCCATGCAATTTACTAATGATTTCAACAAACTATTGCGATATGTCTCCCCTCTGAAGACCCAAGCATGTTGTTAGTGTCCCTCTGTCATATGAAATTCTACCTCAGGTTACATCTATATTCTTTGTACCATACACACAAGACTTCATGTCTCAACAAAGACTAGTTTGATTTAGTGCATCTTGCTGTGTGCTCTGAACACAGTAGGGATGAATATTTGTTATCTTGCTTTCCACAGGTGTAAGTAAGTGAAAACCAAAATATTCAGCAGCAAAGAATGTAAGACACTACACCTTGTATCTTAAATATAAGAACTTGATAGCTGTGCATCATGATTACAATGCCCATGAACAAATTTTTGGCACTGAAAACATTTACCGTGATTATGTGCTCTGTATTGTCAGAAAAATAAAGATAAAAGCCTACAGTGTTTTCAAACCTACCCACACCATAGGTATTTTATATACACTGTGTCAAGGGCAATAATCAAGCTGATATTTATAGAGATTCTTTCGATTTAGTGTTTAGTAGGCATACAGCTAAATGGCAGATAAAAGGCAAGGTTGTTTTGCTATAAATTAGGCTGAGCTTGGAGTCTAGTAAGACTATCACATTTTTCTTTAGGAAGCCTTTGCAAGAACAGTATGCCACAGGCTTGGTCAATTGCAAAGGCTCTTTAATCATCCAAGAATGCTTGGTGCTGGACCTAAGATGGAACACATCTCAAAACCTTCTTAGCTTTCCTGTCCTCTGCTCCCTTGTCACAGGGGTTCTTATGGAAATTAACCCATTCAATACATATTTTATTGAGCACCTACGATGTGACAGGTACTCTTTTGTTTAAAATTCCTTTGTGCAGTCTAGCAGACATATAATAAAATTAGAACATCCCCATTTTACAACTCCTGATAAATGAACGGGTCTAATCAGTGGTCATCAACAGGTACTAACATGGCAGAAAGAAAGGCATTCTGACATGATGTGCCTCCTGAAGAGGGGAGACACCAAATATGAAGTCAGACCTAAATCTGTCTCAAACTGTAGGATCCTACAACTCATTTACAGAAAAAACACACAAGAGAGGAGCGTGTTAAATGAAACAATGGGATATAATCAGCAAAATCCAGATGCTCTCGGATAAACAACCCAATATCGTCAACAAATACTTTCAAAATGAAAAAATCAGAGTGACAAGGAACTCAGCAAGTAGATTCTATTTAAATCCTGATCCAAACCACAAAACACAAAAAGTTGTTTCTGAAACAATTAGAAATTTGAACACTGACTTTTGATGATTAGTAAGAATTATTAATATTTCTAATCCATTATAATGGTATTGTATTTTTTTTTTTTTTACGGAGCCCTTAGCTTTTAGGGATTCCTACTAAAATACATACGAGTAAAATGATGTGATGTCTCGGATCTGTTTCAAATTATATTGGAAGAGAGGCAGTAAAAAAAAAAAAAAAAAAAAAAAAACTAGATTGGCCATGAGTTAAAAATAGGGCACAGAATATATGTGGATTCATTACAATATTCGGTCTACTTTTATATATTTTTATTGTATAAACTTTTCAAAATTAAAGTTTAGTGTGCTATTTTGAAATGCTTAGATACAATGCATATCTATACCTGTTTAGCATTAACTTACTCTTTGCCAATGATGAGCTAGAGATGGCCGAGAAAAAAACAGAAATTAACAATTTGGGATCTTAACTAAAGTGTTAAGTTAAAGCAGAAAACTTGCTATGTTCCATCTCACTTGATCAATCTTTGACAGAAGATCTGAAAAATAACCAAATTAACAAAATGTGGAGCTGACAGGAAGATGTACCAAGGGTCCTGAGTAATGTTTCCAGTTGGCCTAGTATCTAGTTGCTGAACAAGGAGTTAATGATTGGCAAACACATTTTTGTTAATTCAATAATGTAAGAAAACTCAAAATAGTGTCCTGGAGATTTTATGCAAATAGACATTTTTGAAAATACTGGTTGAGGGAAAAATGAATCCAAGGGCCTGCCATTCCTCACAAAGTAGACCCCTCAGAGCACAGTTCTAGAATTCCTTGTATTGTGTCAGTTTAGTTAGAGCCAAACACTTTCTTTTCAATTTAATTAAATTTCCTCAATAAAGCTCAGTGTTCTTTGCTAATGTTATAATGAGAAAATACAGGCTGTGACAAGTCATACAATTTTGGCTGGTAAAGCAGAATGAAATAAATATTAAATCCTTAGCCTAGTTTTGGCAATAATGTGTTTTTCATGGTGTCTATGCCGTGATTTAGAACTTGGGCTGTACTGGATTAACCTGTATCAAGGCTTTTTTTTTTTTACACTTAAAAAACTTGAAGTAATAAAAATATACCTTATATGCATTAAAAATAGTCATCCATCATTTAAAAAGATTCCATATACATGTATATATATATAATGTGTGTGTGTGTGTGTATATATATATATTCACCAGATTCCTATACTGGATGAATTTGGTTTGTTTTCTTTATAAACACTTCATTTCTTCAAATAAAGATGTCTTCATAAATCATTTTGTAAACAGGCTTAAAACTAATATCTTATGTTAAAATGTCACGTCCTTCTCATTATATGATATATCTTCTTGTTGGCTTTACCATGAATGATTTACTTCATTGTGGCTTAACTGGTATGACAGCAGAGAGCCCAGGCACTGTCTTGTGAGACTCAGAGGCCACACTTGGTCCAAGCCCCCACATCTACATCCATGTGTGAAATAAAATTCTGGAACCCTCACCACTGTCTGCTACAGCCCACCAACTCTGGTAAACTGCCTTTCTTAGTAAAAAGAAAAAAGTACTTACCCTTCCCCTTTCATGTTACTCTTATGGACAAAGAAAGAGAAGGAGAATGGAAGAATCTGTCCATGATAAAAAAGACCTCGATGGTTTAGACTTAGTGTTTAAACTCTAAGCTTCTTAGAAAAAGGACTACATCCTATTCATTTCTTGTACCTCCCACAGGTCTTAGCACAGAGCCTTCTGCAGAGAGAAAATTCGGAACTGTTTGCTGAACAACACATAATTAATTTGGCAGGAAGATAAGGCAGAATTTATCAACTGAGATTCCTGTGGTGGTTTAAGGCTAAAGAAAACTTGGATGATCCATGCTCTAGGATTGTTGACACTTTCATAAAGCAGGAAAAATCTGAGGCCTGGAAAGTCACCATCGGTATTGAGAAACAATATCTAAGAACAGCAAATACCTACAGAGTGAGTTTTAAAAGAAGTGATGGAAAATCCAGGTTCTGAGAGGTATCATTAGAAAAAAGAAATCCTTTGGGGTCTTGAGTTAATTTTACTTTTTGAATAATAATATATGTACATAATCAAAACTAAAGAAGGTACAAGAATGGCTCAACATGACACAGTTGAAAGCCGCACTTGGCATGAGGGCGACAGTTAAGGCAGAGCTGGAATGCATAAGTATGGGGAGGTCTGTGGCAATGTTCTCAGCTCTGTGTGTCCACATGGGACGAGGACCCTATGTTTCCAATGGTGCTCACCTAAAAAATGGAGGATAAAACAGGGACAGTTCACACATACCCTGAGAGAGTTCAACTTTAAATAAAGAGAGTATTTAACTGGAGATGTGACTGTCTAAACCAGAAGAGTCTGCAATATTATTAATTGATAAGTTGAAGTTTGAGGAAGTGGATGCTAGTAGGGAAAAGTATTGATAGATACTTAAGTAAATACATTTGTCTGCACATCTGAGTGGACAGAGAGTAAATCTGCAACCTGGAATCACGGCTTTCTCTGATCTTTGAAAATGTGACTCTTGACCTCTTTCTGAAATTGCTAACAAACTAGAAAAAAAACAGTTGGATAGCCAATTCAGAAGGAGGACTATCAGAGGATGGAGAATCTCTGCTTCTAAAGAACTCCCGTCATCATTTGAAGAGAGATCACCAGGTGCTTATGAAAATGCAGCAAACACTGAGTTGGTCATTATAATGGTTTGTCTTTGGAACATCTGGAGCTGACTGAATATGGGCAAAGTTTACAAATGAGGTCTTTGTGTGCAGAAATGAAGAGAGGAAGTTAACGAGATGTAGAATAATTCCAGTCAGCCAGGCTCGCATTAAGGCTGGATGGAGATATTTTAAATAAACGTTCAGTTTTAACTTCTCTGCAGCCTTAGTAGCTATGGACAACTGATCTGTCCAGTGAAGTACACATCCCTTTTATTTAAAAGATATTTCTGATGTATACATTCGCAGATATATCCTTTTTATAAAAGGTTCGCAGATGTATACTTTTTATAAAAAGTTGCATGTCATATATCAATTCATGACAGATTGGCCTTGGCCATTTCATTCTTATGGAGGGAGATATCCCCCCCCTCCATGAACATTTTCTACCTTGTCACTTAGAAGTACAGTATTTGAAGGGACAAAAATGAGGAGAGAATAGTTATACTTGCTCGATCAAAATACTAAATTTGGCCGAGGGCAGTGGCTCACACCTGTAATCCCAGCACTTTGGCAGGCCAAGGCAGGTAAATTGCTTGAGCCCGGGAGTTCCAGACCAAACTAGGCAACATGGTGAAACCCCTTCCCTACAAAACATACAAAAATTAGCTGAGCATGGTGACATGTGCTTGTAGTCCCAACTACTTGTGAGGCTAAGGTGGGAGGATTGCTTGAGCCCAGGAGAGATGGTTGCAAGTGAGCCATGATCATGCCACCACGTTCCAGCCTGGGCAACAGAATGAGACTCTGTCTCAAAATTTAAAAAACACTAAATTTAAAAATGTTTTTGAAGGAAAAACACTGGTGATATCAAAGGGACACTCAGTTGCAGGGTAGAAGGGCATGTAAAGAGTGTGGACTGATACTGACAGGGATGAAGAGCCATATACGTGGCCCCAAACATCTCAGAAGCCAGTATGGGGTGATCTTTTCTGAAAGGTTCAGAACCGCTGGATGTCCAAAGAAGTACTTTACTTTTCACAAAATAACATGCAGGCCCTGGTCCTACAGCACTGTGGGCACTCCATAAATGTGCGCTGGATGTTGAATGAATACAATTAAGCCCTATAAAATCAAACTGATTTTACTCTTTACTCTTTAAACCTAAGTTGAAAGCTTCTGGGAGAAAGACAAGGTCATGTTTGAAAGGTACACAATGCACTGGGTAATGTATTACAAGGCACATTTCTGAACCATTTTTTAAACTTTGTAATATTTTCCTAGACCTTGGAAGCTCTCAAATATGCCTTAAATCTCTGTAACTCAGTCCTTCACCAGCTTCCAGAAGTTCCTCCCAAGGTAAGGAGCCTCAACTGCATTTTGTAAATCACCAGGGTTTGCCGCCCCTACATCTTTGGATTGGCTGTTGGCAACCCTGCTCTGTTTTGCATCACAATCTGTATGACTGGCTTACGTTAGAATCCACAACCAGATCCACAGCAGCCAACCTCAAAGCCTTTCCAGAGACATCTTCAAAGCCAGAGCTGCTATCATCAGGCCCCGTGTGGCCACATCCCCTTCCTGCCATAGCTGTTCTCTCTGCACTCCCAGGATTCTCCACAGGGAGGAGAGGGGTCCATGGGGGCATTTCCTTCCCTTTGCTCCCTCCCCCAGATACTTTGTGGTCTTTCCATTTGGGGCCTATATCAACCTTACTCCTACACTTAGGGTCGTCTAATCAGAGACCAGTAGGTTATTTTTACAAAAAAGCCAGAAACTCTAAGTAGTAGATATAGCATTGTTCTATTTTATAAGCCCAAAGATTTTAGCTTTCCTTAACTTGAATTATTGCATATATAAAGTTCTGTGGGACAATTACGTAAAATGAAAACTCGCTAGACATATAACAACAAACTCAGGAAATGCTTCAACTCTCCAATCTTTAGGTAATATCTCTTTTTAGGAAGAAAGGAAAAGGAGTTTACTTCTTAGAGCCGAGGAAATTACTTTCAGTCTCCCATTTTCATTCTTTCTGTAGAGATTTCGATACTACTTTGGTTTGAAGTGAGAGTTAAAAAAAAAAAAAAAGCAAACTACTGACTTGATAATCCTTCCGTTTGTGTAGTGAATCAGAATTCTCAAAAGCTGCTCACACAGGATTCAACGTCACACATCGAGTCCCTAATCTCCTCCCTTGCAAGATTTCAGAAACAATCAACCCGCCTGTAACCATCACATTGCTCAGAAGGAAGCCTCGCTTTTGACTTAATAGGATTTCGTGTGCATGCACGTTGGTAACAGTTGGCAAATGTCAATGGGCTTGATTATGCTTTTGATTACATTTTTAAAATTAAATGTTTGGATTATTTATTTTACTTTGTGTTCCTTAGTCACTTGGCACTGTGTTCCTCTGTTCCTCCTTCCTTGAAATAGGCTGCAAGATTTCATGAACTCATTGTTCTGTCCAAACCAAGCTCTCCACTAGGATTGAGCCCCTTTCTGACTCCTACGGCATCTGCCCCTATAACTCCTTGTCAGAGTTAGGGGACCAGTCATTGAGCACTTCTAGCCCATGCTGCCTATATCTGTCCATGTTATTACTTAATGTTTTCATTTCAGTGGCCTTACCACCATTACACATAAGCTCCTTAAGGAGAGTGTAATGATGAAAGAACATGGGTTTGGAGTCAGAGAGACCTGGGTGTAAGTTCTGGATGCAGCACTGTGAGCTCTGTGGACCTGTAGAAGCTGAACCTCTCCTGAGGATTCACTTCTTTATCTGTCAAAAGGGAATCACACCACTCACTTCACAGGGCTTTGTGAAGATGAATGAGAGAACCTATATGTAACAGATTGTCTGGTTCAAAGTAAGTCTAAATAAATGTTACCTGAACCAACCTACAAATAAAGTAAGCCTTGGAAATGCATCCTTATTGTCCAAGAAATAAAGTATTACGTATTGTATTGTATATACATATTTGATGATTACATATTACATATGATTTGTTTTACATGTTAAGCTACTTTGGTATACTATAGGTTATATCCAAGATGGAACCCTATCTCCACCAAAACCCAGAAGAGCATATTCTGTAAAATCTGGGAATTGTCTTACTTAATAGAAAGTCAGGCATGAACAACATAGAGTATTTTGATTTTTGTAGCTACCTTGACACTATCTTGCACAGATTATTGTGTTCCTTCTGTTACTGCCAGCAGCTCATTTCCATTCCCCACCTTCAGTAGAACTAAGCTGCAGCAAGTGGCACCAGCCCCCTCCCAAGACTACTGAACAGTTGTGGTGTATGGATGGTCTTAAATGGGGACACCAGTCGCCATCTAAATAAAAACTGAGGGATGAAGAGGTTAACACAGTTGCAATTTAGTAATTTACTGGCCTTTAACAGACCTTGGCCAAATGAGCAATACAAATGTACTCCAAACAATTATCCACAAATTCACAATGTTGACATGATTTACTTTGGTTCTTTCAAGATGAACCATGTGTAGGTTATTACTAAAACCTGCTTTTATTACATTCATTGACTAGGTAAGATTCACTATTCCAAGAAAGTTTGCTGTTGCTACTTCCTAGGCTTCATCAGAAGACTGACACCAAGAGAAACGCTGTGTAAGAACTCTCGAGTGAGCTAAGACTGGGAAAATGAGGTTCCACAGTTCCCACAGAGCAGATTTTTAGTAGCAAACGTTAAACATGTAATCAAGTAATTACAATATAATGAAGCAATACCAATGGCTGTAGAATAGATTTAGATGAAGTCTCACAGGAGTGCTTATTATTAGAAACACACATGTTAAACTCCTGTATCACAGGCCTTTTCTTAAGAATCTTGTCAGTTGCATAGTCTCATGGGCATATTACCAGGCATTAAACTTAACATTGAGTTTTTCTGCTGTCTTTTCACCGCTCTTTTCTATATCCCCAAACTGCTTTATTAGATTTATCTTTTGCTTTTCTGGGGCATATATTCAAGTAATTTTTTAGCAAGAGACTTAAATACACACTTATCAGAGTGGCTAAAATAAAAAATAGTGACAACAGCAGATGCTAGCGAGGATAAGGAGAAAAACGGATCATTCATCCACTGCTGGTGGAAATGTAAAATGGTGCAACCACTCTGGAAAAGAGTATGGCAGTTTCTTAAAAAATTCAACATGCACTTACCATATGATATAGAAACTGAATTTAGGCATTTATCCCAGAGAAATGAAAACTTATGCTCACGCAAAAGCCAGTATACAAATGTTCACAGCAGCTTTATTTGTAACACTCAAAAACTAGAAAAAACTCACATGTTCGTCAGTGGGTGAATGTTAAACTGTGATACATCCATACCAAGAAATATCACTCAGCAATCAAAAGGAGCACATTACTGATACAGGCAATAACTTGGATGAATATCAATGGCATTATACTGAGTTAAAAAAAAAGCCAATCTCAGCGGTTATATACTGTACAATTCCATTTATACAGCATTCTCGAAATGGCAAAATTATAGAGATGGAAAACAGATTGGTGATTGCACAGGATTAGGAAGGAGTCGTCAGGGAAGGAGGTAGCTGTGGCTATAAAAGGGTACCATTAGCATCTTTGAGAAAGAACTGTTCTGTACTTGACCATGGTGGTGGTTATATAAATCTATGTATGTCTAAAATTGCACAGAACCTCCCCCACCACACAGGTGCACGTAAAACTTGTGAAATCTGAAAAAAGCTGAAAAACATCAGTAGGTTGTACCAAAGTCAATTTCCTCATTGTGATACTGCACTAAGGTTGTGTAAGATTGTGCAAGATATTACCACTGGGGGAAACTGGGTGAAGGGTATATGATATCTCTCTGTGTTATTGCTTCCAATAGCATATGAATCTATTATCTCAAAATACGAAGCAAAAAAATTTACAGGTAGAAAAATTTATAAAGCCCTTGCACATATGATATGATGATGTCATTATTTCTGTTCTCACAATAAAACCTGGCTTGGCTAGGTAAGTCCAAAATCATTTTTTCTCAGACCAGAGAGTAGAAGGCATTCTTTTACTGTTTCCTGGGAAATCTTAGGATTCCTTCCAGCTCAAATAATCTTTGATTCTATGAGTTGGTTTTATTTGTTCACCAACTTTAACTTTGCCTTATGCTTATACTGCTGTGATATCAAACTATTATAGATAGAAAAAACTCATAATTTTAAGACACTGGAGCAAATCAAATATCTCATGGGTTTACAGCATTTGTAAAACACACTTTGAAACACAGTGGATTTGGCTGGGCATGGTGGCTCACACCTGTAATCTTAGCGCTTTAGAAGGCTGAGGCGGGAAGATCACTTAAGATCAGGAGTTCGAGACCAGCCTGGCCAACAAGGTGAAACTTTATCTCTACTAAAAATATAAAAATTAGCTGGGTATGGTGGTACATGCCTGTAGTCCCAGCTACTTGGAAAGCTGAGGCAGGAGAATCGCTTGAGCCTGGGAGGTGGAGGTTGCAGTGAGCTGAGATTATGCCACTGCACTCTAGCCTGGGCAGCAGAGTGAGACTTCACCTCAAAAAACAAAAAACAAAAACAAAACAAGTAATTTAGGAATGTGGAGTCAATGATGTCCCTGCGCCCTTTTCATGTTTTGATTGAAGTCTAAAAACAAAATCGAATTCCTTATTGATTAGAGGATAGTTTAAATTGAAGTATTTCTACCTTCAGGATATGTACATCTCCTTTCTATTAGGTCTAAAGCATTTTTTCTTCCCCAGTGATAACTGAGAAGGCAAGCAATATCAAAAAAAGAAAATAAAAAGTTTACTCCTAGCAAACTTATAGCTGAATGGTAAGCAATAGCCATAATGTTAAATTAAGTATTATATAAAATAACCCATTTTGTAACCCATGCAAACATGCCCATAGCTGATATAAGAATCGGATCCATAAATTTAGAGCTTGCCTTACATAGAAAGATCCCTCTTTGCATATCAGAAAGCTTCAGTATTCTTAAGACTGGTTTCATTAAATTCTGAGAACCTATTAATATTTATGGTTACAGTCATTGGTGTGAAAAAGGAAAATTGGTTCCACACTCTTTAAAAATTAATAACTTGCAGCTCAACAAAAAAGATAATAAATGTAAAATAAGTCAATTAGGTCATTAATTATCAAGACTGTCTCTGAAATGACTCTCACTTGAAAGAGTAAAAATATTTGGGTTGTAAACACAAGTTCTCACTAATATACTTTGTCTCAAAGTCATTTCCCGGAGTTATTAATAAATATTTCAGGATATAATAATTTATCAAATTAATTAAACGATATGGGATTCTAGATTTTACATAGATAACTTATGTCAGAGAAAAAATAATCACGGTAAATTACAATGAATACAAAAATAGATCCTAATTGTTCTTTTAAAAATTAATACACGAATTTTCAATTACAATCTTGAAACATGTACTGAGTGTATAGAATAAGCCAGGTGTTGCAGCTGCAGAGAGGTGTAAAGAATGAGCTTTGCCCTTGGAGACATTTAAAGTCTCGCTGGAGAGACAGTACGCACACCTAAAGAAGACAAGGGTCAGTGCTAATAAAATAAAGTCCATATTCACAATAGCAAAGACAGAATCAACCCAGATGCCCATCAACAGTGAACTGGATAATGAAAATACGGTACATATGCAACACAGAATACTATGTAGCCATAAAAAGAATGTAATCATGTACTTTGCAGCAACATGGATGGAGCTGAAGGCCATTATTCTTTTTTTTTTTTTTTTTTTTTTTGAGACGGAGTCTCGCTCTGTCGCCCAGGCTGGAGTGCAGTGGCGCGATCTCAGCTCACTGCAAGCTCCGCCTCCCGGGCTCACGCCATTCTCCTGCCTCAGCCTCCAGAGTAGCTGGGACTACAGGCGCCCGCCACCGCGCCCAGCTAATTTTTTGTATTTTTTTTTTTTTAGTAGAGATGGGGTTTCACCGTGGTCTCGATCTCCTGACCTTGTGTGAATTAGCACAGTAATAGAAAACCAAATAATGCATGCTCTTACTTCCAAATGGGAGCTACACATTGAGTACATATGGACATAAAGTAGCGAAGGACACACGCGGGGGCCTACCTGAGGGTGGAGGCGGGGAGGAGGAGGGTAGGAAGATGGAAAATTTACCTATCAGGCACTATGCTTATTACCCAGGTGATGAAATAATCTGTACACCAAATCCTTATGACAATTTACCCATGTAACAAATCTGCTCATGTACTCCTGAACTTAAAATAAAAGTTGGAAAGAGAAAAAGTCTAATGACCATTTACAACATTGCTTCCATGGGAAAACTCTCTGCAATATAAATGTACTTTTGTTACACAAATGACTCTTGATAGGAGGACAACCAGTACAACTTTTCAAATAGTCTGAAGTGATTCAAAACGGAGATAATCTACTTTATTAAATTCTCAGCGCCATTTTTGGCAGGCATTGCAGTGAAACTGGATACTTCCTTCAAAACAGGCAGAACTTAAAAAATAGCTACATACACAAAAATCACCAGACAGGTTTCTTGGAAGTGCACCTAAACCTTTCTTTCTTTTTAAAAATCATTAGACAGCTGATTATTCCTTTGTTCAAATACATATTCCAATAAACACTTACTAAGTGTCTGCTAAGAACCAGGCATGTAGATATAAAGATAGATTAAGCCTTGCTCCTCAGGCTCCAGGATTTACATGTGAAAAGATAACAGTGTATGAAGTCCCACGAAAGAAGTAAGCCCAGGATGCATGGGGAACCACAACAGCATGGTCTTGGAGGAACTGATCCCTGAGTAGTCCTGAGATGGGTAGGTGAGGGACAGGTGTAGAATAAGGGAAGAATGGTCCAGCAGAGTGAGGCATGGATAAAAAGACCAAAACCTTTAGAGAATATGGCCAGTAGATCAGAAGAGCTGGAGAGTGGGGATCTGCATCAGAGGAGAGGGGAGAGAGAAGGCGGGAGACAGAAGCTGACGAAGGCATCTGGAGAAGGTGGCAGGGACCAGATCAGGAAGGATTTTAATGTTGCAAGCTGGGAATCATTGGCTTTAGCCCAAAGGCAGTGGGGAACCTTGGCCAGAGAGTGTTAAGTCTTCTGATCAGAGGATCAGTCTGGCAGCAGTGGTGGGGACGTGATGGAAGGCAGTGATAACAAAAACCAGCAAAGAGGCTACAGCAAAACTCTAGGTGATGAATAACCAGCGTCTCAATAAAAGCAGTGGCTGTGCCTACAGCGAGGAGGGGCAGATCCATGAGTTCTTTGGCAGACAGACTGGGACATGGTGATTTTACTGCACACAGAGAAAGAGGGAGAGGAGGGAAGAAAGAGTAGCTTCAGGGTGCAGATTTGGGTATCTGGCTGCACGACGGTCATGTTCCCTGGGTCACAGAAGACTAGAAGAGGTGCAGGCCTGGGGGAAGATGAAGGGGTACCTGGGAAGAGCAGTTTCCAAATAGGACATGCATCTCAGATTGTCTGTCACGTGGGAGCCATTGGGGATGGGTTGAATAAATCCTGCTTTCTGGTTTTGATAGCAAGTGATCTGTGATGTCCTTGCAGTACTCGATGTCACCGCTCTTTCCCTGGGTCAAATTCACTTGTGGGTAAGGATGGCTGTGGCAGTGGGCATACAGAGGGTCAGACCAAGGGACAGGAAACCCTTCAGGAAAGGGGACTGATCATTTACCTATCAATTTCCCCCCCACCACACACAACCAATGGGGAGTGGAACCCCCAATAGCAATGTGGAGATGGGGTGTGGAACCTGACATCTGGATGTTTGCTTTTGGAAAGAGCTCTTTGATCCTGTGGGGGAACTGGGCTCAGTAAGGTTGAGGCATAAAAGAAGATGGATTTTCCAGAATAGTTCCAAGTGGGCAATGTGCTACATGGAGGAGTTGGTCAGGAATGAACCATCCCAAAGGGCAGGCTGGTATAATAACACAGGGGTCTGGGACTGGGCTTGGGGAAGCCAGGCAAAGGGACTCAGGGGTTGCCACAAAGATGCCAGGAGAAGATGGCATGTGTCAGGGGGACTCAGTGCAGGACGAGGCTGTTCAGGTCTTTTCAGACGCAGAGCTCAGAAACAGCAGCTCTGATTGGCAGTCAGGGAAGCAGTCCACGGGGAGCAGGGAATAAGGTTGGTCAAGCTGGCCCTTCCGGCCAGCACTCATGCTAAAGGAAATAGAATCCTGGGGTCTGAGATGTCAAGCCAAAATATGAAAGGAGAGGTAGGGGCGCCAAGAAGCAGGGAGAGGTCAGCCATAGGTTAAGAGGCTTAACAAATCTGTCTGGGAACAACAAAGAAGCTGGGGTCCAAAGGTCTGGGATTCTTGGATTTGCTACTGCTAAGCCCTTAAGAGCTCCCTGGCACCACCAGAAAGGGTCTTCTGACCATATGTGGCTCTCATATTATGTGGCCACTCTCCTCTTCTACCCCACACGCTCTCCCTATCAACTGCCCCAAAACCGAACAACTATAGCTCCCGGAACACGTTGTGCTATTTCACACCCATTGTTTCATACTTATTCTCTTTTCCTAGAAATATGCTTCTACTGCTTTGCCTACCCGGAGAAAGCTTCTCATCCTTTAAAAGCAAGCTACAATGTTCCCTACTCTAATCCTCACAATATAATATCATTGCACATACTAGACTGTATGGCAATTGATAAAAAATAAAGGTCATGCACCTCATGCTTGGCATGTAGTGTGTTTGCAATATGTGCTGATAAGTGAATAGAAGCATATATCCTAATATGGGTCTAGTTCACCTTTCTCTGCCTGGGGTGCTGAAACAGTAATACATTCCTCTAACTGGTTTGTTTCCAGAGCCTTAGCCATACTGTCTAACAGGAATTTTAGCAGAAAAGACTCCTGATTGATAGGTGCTGGCCTCAGCTCAGACCAACCTTGCAGGCCCTCTGGGTCTCTGCAGTCCCTCAGCCAGCACAGAGATTCAGCTCTGCAAAGCAAAGGCAATATTGGGACAATGTCAACCACATATCCTACTGCAGTCATCCAGTGAGTTGGCCCTTCAGAGGATGACCTGAAGAGACAGACGTAACTCTAGGAAGGGGATTCTGAGCCTTAGGGGAGAAGGAAGAGGAGGAACAATGGGCTCCAAGAGACTCATGATCCATCACGAGGATGGGCATCTTTTGGGGGGAGGACAGTTCACAGCATTCATACGATTTACTGAGAGGCCCTTGACTATTAAATATTAATATTCACCATTCCAGAAATATGCTTTGCTTGAGGCAGCTCTGCTCAGAGCAACAGCTGCTGAATCCAGATCCCAGAGGACTTGGTCATGGTCAGGACAGATCAGGGAAGGAAGCTGAGTTCCCCTACAGCTCAGCATTTACACACTCCCATACCATCCCAAGAGAAGCCTTTCTCAAGGCAGATGTACATATTTTAAAGAATGTCCATGATCTGTGTCTTGCACAACTTCAAACGCAGTGAGTAAGAGGGAGTAAGGCTCAGGATACCTCAGATACTTGACCTTTATGTTCCTTAGAACAATAAACCTGCCAGAGAATAAAAAATAAAAGGCAAATCTCCAGGGTCTCATTCGTGATGAAAAGTTTGGTTTGACCTCGTGGTCTCAGTCCTGAGCTCAGGAAATGCTAATAAATAGACAAATCCTGAGTAATGGCTCTTTTATATTTGCCTTTTTTTTTTTTTTTTTTTTTCTGGCAGAGAAGCATGTGGTGTTAGAAGGCAGCAGATAAAGGCTTTCCATACTAAAGGGGCAAGAAGCACACAAAAGAGGAAGCAAACCTAAAACTGGAGAGGCTGACACTAAACTCTAGGGAATTGAGAGTCACTTTTTACCCACATTCTGTAAAGGGCAGAAAAAACACAGGAAAAAGGTTTCTACTAAAATATGTGTGTTTTGTTTTTACGTTTTTTGAATAGAAAAATATGCATCACTCAAATCCACTCAGATATCTGAATATCTGCTGGATGTTTTTTGTTTGTTTGTTTGCTTGGTTCCTACTGTTCCTTCCCTGAGTTCTGAAAAGATAATTAAAAAAGAATCCTCAGAGTGAACCTTTAAGTTTCAGTTGTTAGAAGCACATATCTTTGTACCCAAACACATGTGGGCTCTGTCATTGACTTGCTAAGTAATCTGGATAAGTTTCTGAATCTCTTTAAGAACCCAATTCTTCAGCAATGAAAATGGAAGTATGAATAGTACTGACTTCAAAGAGTTGCTGAGGGAATTAAGGGAAATGATGCATTAAAAAATCTTAGACTAACCTGGTATACTATAAGCATTCAATAAATGGTAGCTAAACAATAGAAGTAACAACTCTGTCAATAAAGAAAAACAATTCTAAGGACACGTTTTTGTGTACAATCATGCGAGCTATAACAAGTAGAAAGGAAGAAAAACAAAACAAAACAAAACAAAAAAACAGAAACAGTAGCCCTGTATTCCTCAGTGAAAATTCCCTACTTTATACCTTAGAAGGGGTGTCAGACTGTCTTCCTCACCTTCATGTGAGTTCGGGTCCAGCAGAGAAGTGTCCCTCCTCCCCTATAACAACATGGGTCATCCGTCCAGGCCCATGGAAAGTGCAGAAAACCACAGCCTGTGCCATCATGCTTTCTGTCCACCTCCACTACCCAACTTAGCCAAGTGGCTGGACGCTTCTCCCATGATCATTATCCTTCAGAAGCTATTAGCACTGCATTTTTCTTTTCTCCAAAACAATTTTTATCTCTTCACCATGTTAGAAAAAAATCTTCCCTTAGTTTTTCTTTCTTTTTTTTTCTTTTAAAGCAGAGTGGCCTGGGGGAATTCCTCCACACTTTGGACAATCACTCCAGCTAAGTTTGCAGGGAATGGTGTCTGCCCTAATTGGCAAGCTTCATTCCTGCTCACCTCTTATTCAGACCACAAAAAATAATTTCAGCAAACGTTCTGCTCACATCATAGTTTTGCATCCATGCTGATCTCTAGGGAGCCATTATTAATCCCAAGCACGTTTTCTCTAAACGTGTCTCCCAAATTCAAGTCTTACTTCTTCCAAGATTTCTATATGGCTTTTCTTACTTAACACTACGTTAAACCAAAATTCTATTTCTTTCTAGTTAAACTATCTTCCCCATAGTGGAGAAAGAAAAGAAAACAAGGCTTTCTTGTTTCATTTTATCAAAGAAAGCTGACTTAGCTTATTAATTATAAATAAACAACAGAGATGTAGGTTAAGGACTCTAGATAACTCCCTTATCATTTACCAATTCCTTCAGTATCAAGGAAGCATGGCTTGGCACCAGGATTGGGAAAGACAGGATTCCACATGTCCGCCACTTTGGACATTCCTTATTTCTATGCTTTCAATAAGTGGCAGCCACAGTTTACATGAGCACAGAGTTCAAAGAAAATTACAACAATCAAACTTCCTTACCCGGCAGTCTCTCTGAAGTGTTTTCATAAGCGCATTGTATGTTTCTGTATCAAAATACAACCCTTCGTGCATGTCTTGTAGGAAGTCTAAGTCCTTAAACGTGGGGTTGGATTTCTCTCTCTCTTTACGGGATGCTCTTCGCTTATACGTTGAGCCTTTCAAGTCATATGTAAAGTGCATTCTCATGGAGCGTGGCAAAACGTTGTTCATCACCACAATCCTGATATTAATGCCTCCTGATTGCATACAATACAGCCCGTAAAATTTTGGCAAAAGAGTCCTTGGATTCTGGTTTAAATTCTAGAAACCAAAACAAGAAAAATATATTTATAATCTTCTATTTTGACAAAATAATGTTCCACTAAAGATGTGTTTTCATGCTGACATGATAATTAAAAATGGGATGTGATTATCTTTATTAATGTCCATTACTAAAATTTTGCTGTTTCTAATCTATTTCTTAAGTCTGCTTATTGGACAGCAATTTTATTATTCTAAACTCAGGGCAGTGAAAGTCACTGAATTGAAATTGGACATAATGTCCCAAATTGGCTCCAACTAAAAACAGGCAAGGAGTTGACTGGTGCCATGAGTGACTCTTCTCTAAGGTAGCTAAAGAGAAAATGAATTGCCAAAGTATAAGGGATGAACATTTAAAATTTTAATAGCTCCTGCAAAACTGTCTTCCAAAATGGCAGACCAATTTACAACCACACTATGTAAGATTGTACACAGATTTTCCCGTCACTCTTACCAGTGCTGAATAGTATCCAAACTTTAAAATCTTTGTAAGCATGATTAGTGAAAAATGGAAACTTGTTTTTAAAAATTTGAATGCCACTGATTATTTATGTATTTTTAGTCACCTTAAAGATAATTTTGCTCATTTTTTCTGTAGGTTTTTGTCACTGTTGAAATTCTTGATATATTCTGGATATTTATCATTTCTCTCATCTATATGGGGTAGTTTCTTCCAGTCTGTTGTCTTTTTTATTATTTATAAAAATAGGGAGGCCAGGCACTGTGGCTCATGCCTGTAAATCCCAGCACTTTTGGAAGCCGGGGCGGGCGGAACACAAGGTCAGGAGTTTGAGACCAGCTTGGCTAGCATGGTGAAACCCTGTCTCCACTAAAAATACAAAAAATTAGCCTGATCTGGTGGCATATGCCTGTAGTCCCAGCTACTCGGGAGGCTGAGGCAGGAGAATTGCTTGAACCCGGCAGGCAGGGGTTGCAGTGAGCCAAGATAGCGCCACTGCACTCCAGCCTGGGTGACAGAGC
>NC_045447.1:82873675-82949336 GCF_002776525.5 Piliocolobus tephrosceles | reverse complement strand
AAAAAAAAAAAAAAAAAAAAAAAAAAACAAGAATGAAAGAAAGAAAGAAAGAAAGAAAGAAAGAAAGAAAGAAAGAAAGAAAGAAAGAAAGAAAAGGGAATACATACCTATTTTTGTTCCCTTTTAAAATAGATAAGAAATTAAAATAGTTTACAAAAGGGCATGTATTCAATGAAAAGTGTCTCCGCTATCCTTGATTTTCCCCCCAATTCTCAACATTTGAGAAAACCACTGCTCTCACTTTATTTCATTCCAGAAATATTCAATAAGTTTATATTAATTTTGTGTCTGGTACTTTTTGTTATATAAATGTGTTGCCTTAAAAAATCTTTTTTATTTTTATTTTTTGAGAGACGGAGTCTTGCCCTGTCACCCAGACTGGACTGCAGTAGCATGATCTTGGCTCACTGCAACCTCCGCCTCCCAGGTTCAAGTGATTCTCCCACCTCAGCTTCCCAAGTAGCTGAGACTACAGGTGTGTGCCGCCACGTCCAGCTAATTTTTGTATTTCTAGTTGAGATGGGGTTTCACTATATGTTAGCCAGGCTGGTCTCGAACTCTTGACCTCAAGTGATCCTCCCGTCTTGGCCTCCTAAAGTGCTGGGATTACAGGCATGAGCCACTGCACTTGGCCTAAATGTGTTGTCTTTTGATGTGGTCATATTTATTTACTTGTTTCTTATGTGTGTGTGTGTGTGTGTGTTTGCTTTTTGTTTTTGTTTAACAAAGCTTTTTTATATCCCAAAGTCATAAACTTTTATTTTCTTCCAAATTTTTAATAGTTTTGGTCATTACAATTGGTCTTTACTCCCTATGGAATTAATTTTGTGTGTATGTGAAAGATCTGAAATAGAGAATTTAATTTTTTCCTCAAACAGATACTTATTGAACAGTCTGACATTTTCCAATTGAGTTTAAATCCCCCCATGTCAATACAATAAGTAGACAAATTCACATAGATCTATTTCTGAACACTTTATTTGAATCTATTAATTTATCTGTCTAAAACTGTACTCATCCACAGCCTTATAGATTTTTGGTATATGCTATAGCAGGTCTACTATTTTTCTTCTTTTTCAAAAATGTTTTCTCCACTCTTACAAACTTTCTGTTTGATTGTTCATTTTAAAAAACATTCTTCAAATGAGACTTGCTCTCACTTTCAAAGAAATCGGCTTTGTCAAGCTATGTGAAAAATCCTATTAGAATTTTTGCTTGGAATTAGACTGGATTTATAAGTTGATTTGGGAGCAGTTGAAATCTTTACAATACTGAGTTCACAAACAATGCATATTTCATTATTTCAGATCCTTTTAATGTCCTTCAATAACATTTTGTAGTTTCCTTCATATTGGGTTTGTAACATTTGCTTTTATAGATTCAAGTATTTTCGAATTTTTCTTATTACATTCTTTCTGAACTGAGTATTGTTTATGTTTTCCACATACTATATCTTGCTTTCCCAATCAGAATTACAGTACTCACATGACTTTATTTACTTATTTCTTTATTTTTCTAATAATGTTCATTATAAGTTGTTGTCATCATGAACAGGATCTCTTTTTTCTCTTATAGTCTCCTACCCTATATCATCTATATAATGGAATATAATGGATTTTGTAGATTTATTTTTTATCCTGCAAATCTGCTGCAGTCATATCACTTCTAGAAATTTCTGATTTATTTTCTTGAAGGTTTGCTCATTTTGAATTCTGTCATTTAAAGAGAACAGTGCTTGTACTTATTTTGTATTTCTTTTTGTACTCAAGACTCAATGCCAGAATTTCTAGCAAATTTATCAGAAAGGACTATTGATGGGAAGGTCATTCTGGTCTATTCCTATTGTTTCTAGAGAAAGGATTCTTGTTTTTCTCCATGAGCTATTACATGAACTTTTGGAAGACTGATAAATGTACAACTTGTGTATTCATTTATTTACTTATTATGTCTTTTAAAAAAAACTCCCCTGCCACTTTTTAGAATTTTAATTAAGCAAAGATGTTGAATTTTGAGGGCCTCAGCTTCTCCTCATCTATTTGGGTAACCACATGATGTTCACATTTTTTCTTGTTAATGGGATGGATTATATTGTTATACCAGCTTACATAATTGGGATAAAACCACTTGTTCAGCTAAATCTAATTTTTCTTTTTTTTGAGACAGGGTTTTGCTCTGTCTCCCAGGCTGGAGTGGCTTGATCACAGTTCACTGCAGCCTCAACCTTCCAGGCTCAAGTGATCCTTCCACTTCTCAGCCTCCCAAGTAGCTGGGACCACAGGTGTGTGCCACCATGCCTGGATAATTTTTTATTTTTCTTGTAGAGATGGGGTTTCACCATGTTGCCCAGGCTGGACTTGAATACCTGGGCTCAAGTGATCTACCCACCTTGGCCTCCCAAAGTGCTGGGATTACAGGTGTGAGCCACCATGCCTGGCCCTTAACTTTTTATCTAATTTTAATTAAATATAAGTAGTCACATATGGCCAATGCAGTTTTACAAGAGGACAAGTATATCTGAGCTCAGAATTATGGAATTTTAAGATTTACTAATTAAGCAGGTTATCAAATAATATTATATCAATTTGATCCTAATTTCAGATAATTTTTTTTTTTTTTTTTTTTTTGAGACGGAGTCTCACTCCGCCGCCCAGGCTGGAGTACAGTGGCCGGATCTCAGCTCACTGCAAGCTCCACCTCCCGGGTTTACACCATTCTCCCGCCTCAGCCTCCCCAGTAGCTGGGACTACAGGCGCCCGCCACCTCGCCCGGCTAGTTTTTTGTATTTTTCAGTAGAGACGGGGTTTCACCGTGTTAGCCAGGATGGTCTCGATCTCCTGACCTCGTGATCCACTCTTGGCCTCCCAAAGTGCTGGGATTACAGGCTTGAGCCACCGCGCCCGGCCAATTTCAGATAATTTTAAAATGTGTGCATGAACAAAATATAATTGAAGGCATATATACCAAATTTTAGTAATATGTATTTCTAGGAAACAAACTATACTTAGTTGAATTTTTTTTGGCTTTTATATATTTTCTATTTTCTCTAAAAAAAAAAAAAAAATACTTGTTCAGCATTGAAATCTTTTAAAATCTGCCTGCAGGCCACTAAGATTTTTATTGAGATTTTTGATTTCTATACTTCTATATGAGATTAATTTAAGTATTTAATGCTGTGTCTAGCAGATTTTGGAATAAAATTATATTTTTACATAAAATGATTACATGGCATCTCATGAATGAATTTTTAAAAATAAAGATGATATTTATCACCACTCATAGCAAGTGACTGGCAGAACTTGAGCTTCTGAAATCCAGACAGCTTCATGTAGCCCTTCCAATCATAGAAAATTAATAACTGTTATGAAAGTACAATGAAACTGGAGGTATGAAAATGACTGGATGATTTAGGAAAAGTAGGGTTAGTTTTGAAAATTTTGGAGTAAATGTGTAGTAAATCCATCCAGGCTAGGTTACTGTTCCTTTGTCTCTAAAAGATTACATGAAAGGTGATTTTTCACATTATCATATTTACCTATGAAATTCCAAATTCAGAAGTCTAGTAGCTGGGAAGAGCTAACATAGAATATGTGCTGGTGTATTAGTGTGGGGTGAAAAATGCATTCTCTGGAGCCCTTTCTGCTTGTGTAGCCCCACCTCTGCAGCTCTCCAGCTGAATCACCCATGGCAAGTTACTTAATTTATCTTTGCCTCAATTACCTCTTCTATAAAATGGTGATCATTGTAGTATCCAAGGTTGCTGTGAGGATCAAATGAGTTAATGAATGCAAAGCACTTAAGGCCTTGCTTAACATGTAATAAGCAAACAATGAAAGTTAACCATTTATACGATTACTGCGTACTGGTTGCAAAGAGGTTTGCAACGCATTGCTTCCTTTGTCTTTCCTTTATTCTATATCCTGTATCCTTGCTTTATCACAACAACTATGTAAGATAAGTCTTTCCCAGCTTTTAAAGACTGAGGGAGCTAAGGCTCACCAGTTACGCTGCTTACTCAGGGTCACACAAGTAATTATTGGCTGGGTTGGGATTTGAACTCAGGATTGTGGGATTCAACAACTATGCTCTGCCATTCAGTTCAAGTTTACTTTAAAACATCTATTCAATGAATGTCATAGCATAATTTAAATGCAGAATAAAGCTTACCAAAGAGAAAGAAACATGCCTGAGTCATTGAAAAAACAATAGAAAAAAACTGTTGAGGAAAGTAATTAAACTTCAAGTAGAAGCTTTCATGATGTGCAGTTCCTTACCATATAATAGCCCGGCAGGAGCTTCTGAAGAAACTCAGCTTCTTTGTGCTGAACTGTTTTGATGATAAATTCGTCATCACTGGTCACAAAAAACAAGGATCCACTGGCTCCAGGGTTAGACAGTTCTATTAGAGGTTCACTGCAGATGGAATACTAAAAGAGTAAATGAATAAACATTAAAACATACACTTGATGTACGTGATGCCTCCAAGGAGGACAATCATAGCACTGCACATCTTGGCTACGTTGAAACAAGAAGCTCTCTCTATGGGCTTTAAAAGAGGTTCCACATATACCAAGAAGGCTCTCTGTGAGAGTTCTACAGATTTAATTGGTCTGTTTATCTTAATAATTCTATGATGAAAAACAGACATACACTCCTTACCCCCAGAGTCAGGCAATAGCATCATGAATCATCCTATCTGTCCAATGAGATAATTCAAACAGTCGTGTTGACTAAGGTGCTTTGTTTCCAGCAAATGTCCATAAAATAACAAGTGAAGATGTGATCTGCACTGTGTTTTATCACTTGAACACCAACCCTATTCTCTTTTCATGATTTTCCCAGAAGATGTTATCTACTCACGGTTTCAACAAGGAGATAACTTCAACATCTGTATCTCCAGCCCAGATCTTTCACTAGGGCTCAAGACCTGTTCATCTAACACTTTAATAGACATTTCTATTTTGGTTATACCACAAACAATTTATATGCAAGAAGTTAACAATCAAGTTAATCTCAAGGCTGTGGTTAGCCCATATGGTGCCTTTGTGGTAATTAGAGAGATGCAGCTCTGGGCCAGGATACAAAGTTGGTGAGTAGAAGAAAGGCTGGGGCCGGGCGTGGTGGCTCATGTCTGTAATCCCAGCACTTTGGGAGGCTGAGGCGGGTGGATGATGAGGTCAGGAGATCAAGACCATCCTAGCTAACACGGTGAAACCCTGTCTCTACAAAAAAATACAAAAAATTAGCCTGGAGTGGTGGCACGCGCCTGTAGTCCTGGCAACTTGGGAGGCTGAGGCAGGAGAATCGCTTGAACCTGGGAGGTGGAGGTTGCAGTGAGCTGAAATTACAGCATTGCACTCCAGCCTGGGCGACAGAGAGAGACTCCACTCAAAAAAAAAAAAAAAAAAAAAAAAGAACGGCTGGATTCCAGTCTCCACTCCTTCCCCTCGGCCAGGTAGGAGAGCTTGAGCAGTGCACAGCCTGCACAACTGCACATGGTGACCCTAGATCATCTGCTCCCTGTTCTCTGCCTTTTCCCTTAAAGAATGGAAGCATTATTTGCCTTGTTCCCCAAACCAGAAACTAGGGCATCATCCGTGACTCATCACATTTTCCCATCTTTCCTATCCAGACTGTTGATACTGCTTGCTTACTTCTGCCAACACCCTAAGTTCAAAGGTTTCATCATTTCATGTCTGAATTGTTATGGCAAGCTTCTGGTCTTAATTTTCCACTCTCATCCCCTCCAGTACATTCACCAGGAAACTAGGCATCTTTCTGAAATGCAAATCTCTTCATGTTTTTCTGGGCTTTCACATCTTTTGCAGAAAGACAAACATTGCACGTTCTCACTTATTTGTGAGATCTAAAAATCAATGGTTCTTAACAGAGCTTTCAAGGCCATGAATGACCCAGCCTCCTCCCCAGCCTTCTCTCTCATGATTTCCTCCTTCAACTTTAGCTCTAGCCACAGAGACTGACTTCTCCTGTTCTTTTTTTCAGTTTTTAAAAAATTTATTTATTTATTATACTTTAAGTTCTAGGGTACATGTGCACAACGTGCAGGTTTGTTACATATGTATACATGTGCCACGTTGGTGTGCTGCACCCATTAACTCGTCATTTACATTAGGTATATCTCCTAATGCTATCCCTCCCCCGACCCTCTCCCCACGACAGTCCCCAGTGTGTGATGTTCCCCATCCTGTGTCGAAGTGATCTCATTGTTCAATTCCCACCTATGAGTGAGAACATGCGGTGTTTGGTTTTCTGTCCTTGTGATAGTTTGCTCAGAATGATGGTTCTTAAAAGTGCTGCATACTCTCAACTCCCAGGCTTTTGCGTTTTCCTGTGCCTGCGACAACCTCCCTTCTACTTTCACCGGCCTACCACTCATTGTTGTATTTAATCGGCATTTAAAAAATAGCTATTGAGCATCTGCTATGTCCCAGGCATTCATAAAGCTTATATCCCAGTAGGAGGAAACAGACAGTAAACAAGTAAATACGTTACACATCAGAATGTGGTAAGTGCAAGGGAGAAAAAAATGGATCATGGAAAAAGCAGCAGAGAACACCAGCAAAGAGTGAGGAAGGGGTTGCAGTAAATTCCAAATAGGGTGGTCACTGAAGGCCTCCTTGCAAAGGTGGCATTGGAGCAGAGGTTGAGACCAGGCAGCAAGCCACATAGCTATCTGGGGAACGGGCATTTCAGGCAGAGGGAAGAGCAAATGCAAAGGCCTGAGACATGGTGGGTTCAAGGCACAACAGGAGGCCAGTGGCTGGAGCAGACAGGGCGAGGAGGAGCCCTGAAAGGGATGGAGCCAGAGAGGTCAGGGGGACAGACCACATCCAGTGCTATAGGCCACTGGAAGGACTTTGTTCTTTTCTCTAAGGGAGCTGAAAAGCCGTTGGAGGGTCTGGAGCAGAGGACCTCTCTGTTGGGTTAGGAAACCACTGTAGAAGGACAAAGGGAAGATGCAGGGAGCATAATTCATAAGCTGCTGCCACAGCTTCAGCTTTCAGTGCCTGCTGAGACAGCACTTGCTCTGGAAAACTCTTCCTGGTTCCATGGATAAAAGATCAATTGCTTCTTGGTCCTGGATATTCTCATCACAGAAGTCACCACAAAATCCTGCAACTGCCTGTTTCCTTTTCCCTGAGTTGCAGAGATTGTAAAACTCTGTGCAGCAGAAACTGTGACTGTCTTACACTGTGATACAGTTCCAAGACCTTGCCTTCGAACATGGTAGGTGCCTACATACATGGTAGGTACTCAAGAAATTTCTGTCAGATGGCTGAACTCCACCAACAATTGTATGGCTGTAAATATCACCAAAAAATGCTAAAAACCAGCAAAGAGGTCTGTTTTTGGTTTTATTAAACTCAGTGTTTATTAACTAATAATCCACATCATTGACTAGAGAAACACTGGGTGGCAGAGAAAAAGGTAAAGAGGCCATGCAGGTGTGAGATAGACCCAGCCTGGCAGAAGTAGGAGCTTAAAGAACCACATCGTCTTTAAATTTTTCTATTTTTAAATTTTTGATTGACAAACAATGATTTGTTTAATTTCAATTTTTTTTTATTTCAATAGCTTTAGGGGTACAAGTAGTTTCCGGTTACATGGATTAATTGCATAGTGGTGGAGCCTGGGATTTTAGTGCACCCATCACCTGAGTAGTAGATGTTGTACCCAACAGGCAGCTTGTCATTCCCCACCCCCTGCCCACCCTGCCTCTTCTAAGTCTTCAATGTCCATTATACCACTCTGCATGTCTTTGCATACCCATAGCTTAGCTCCCACTTAGAACAGAGAACATGCAGTATTTGTTTTTCTATGAGATATAATAATTGTATACATGTATTGGGTACGTGATGTTTTTCGATCATGAATACACTGTAGAATGATCAAATCAGGATAGCTAACATATCCATCACCACACACACTTCTTTGTGGTGAGAGTATTTAAAATCCACTTTAAAAAATTAATTTAGAAAGATATACATTATTATTAACTATAGTCACCTTGCTGTACAATAGATCACCAGAACTGACTTCTTCCATCTAACAGACTTTGTATACATTCGCCAGCATTTTCCTTGTTCTCTATCCACGTCCTACCACCTCAGCCTCTAGTAATCACCATTCTCCTCTACTTCGATGAGTTCAATTTTTCTAGATTCCACAAGTAAGTGAGATCATGTGATATTTATCTTTCCGTGCCTGGCTCATTTCAGTTAGCACATTGTCCTCTACGATCATCCATGCTGTTCTAAATGACAGAATTGTGTTGTTTTTAAAGGCCGAACAGTATTCCATTGTGTATATATATCACATTAAAAAATCCATTTATCCTTTGATGGGCATTTATGTTGTTTCCATCTTTCCCATTGTGAATAATGCTGCAGAGAACATGGGAGTGCAGACATCTCTTCACTGTACTGATTTCCGTTGCCTTGGATAGATACCCAGTGGTGGGATTGCTGGATCATATGGTAGCTCTATTTTTAGCTATTTGAGGAACCTCCCTACTGTTTTCTAAAACGGCTGTATGAATTTACATTTCTACCAACAGTATATGAGAGTTCCCTTTGCTCCACCGCCTCATCAAACACTTGTTATCTTTTATCTTTTTTGATAATAACCATTCTAACAGGTATGAGGTGATATCTCATTGTGGTTTTCTCTCATGATTAAGAATGTTGAACTTTTTTTATGTATCTATTGGCCATTTGTATGTCTTTTTGTAAAAAAAAGACAAGGTCTCACTCTGTCACCCAGGCTAAAGTGCAGTGGCCTGATCACGGCTCATTGTAGCCTTGACCTCTCCAGGCTCTGGTGATCCTCTCACCTCAGCCTCCTGAGTAGCTGGGACTACACGCATGTGCCACCATGCCTGAATACTTTTTTGTATTTTTGTAGAGATGGGGTTTTGCCATGTTTCCCAGGCTGGTCTCAAATTTCTGGGCTTAAGCAATCCACCTGCCACAGCCTCCCAAAGTGCTGGGACTATAGGGGCGAGCCAATATGCTCGCCACACACACACATATATATTTTTTGAGAAATGTATATTTAGGTCCTTTGCTCATTTTTAAATAGTGTTATTAGTTTTCTTGTTATTGAGTAGTTTGAATTCCTTATTTATTTTGGATATTAACCCCTTACCTGATGCATTATTTGCAAATATTTTTTCCCAATCTGTAGATTGTCTCTTCACTCTGCTGTTTCCTTTGCAGTGCAGAAGCTTTTTAGTTTGATGCAATCCCTTTGATCTATTTTTACTTTTTTGCCTGTGCTTTTGGGGTCACATTTAGGAAATCACTGCCCAAATCAATACTGTGCAGTAGTTTTTCCCTATGTGTTCTTCAAGTAGTTTTACAGTTTCTGGCCTTCCATTTAAGACTTTAATCCATTTTGAGATGATTCTTGTTTATGATGTGAGGTAAGGGTTCAATTTCATTCTTCTGAATGTGGATGGTCAGTTTTCCCAATACCATTTCTTGAAGAGACCATCCTTTCCCCATTGTGTGTGCTTGCCACTTTTGTCAAAAGTCAATTGACTACAGATGTGTGTGTGTGTGTGTGTGTGTGTTTATTTCTGGACGCTCTATCCTATTCCATTGGTCAATGTGTCTGTTTGTATACTAGTACCATGCTGTTTTGATTACTACAGCTTTGTAATATAAACAGCCATATCTTGAGGATGTAGGCATCTGAAAAAACATCAAGGCTAAAAAATCCCAAAGTTTTGTTCTGAGCTTGTGAATACTTAAGTCCCAAATCATAGAAAAACCTGAAAGGAGGGAGAGTGAAAGAAAAAGTGAGAGGAAGGAGAGAGAAACTAGCAGAAACATGATTAAAAGGTAGTTTCTAGATATCACCTTTTATGTTATTTTGCTTTGAAAATACTGAGGATAAAGGAAACAAAATTATCCAAGAAAAGAAAGAAGCAAGTGTTTGCTGGCTTCCTAAGTCATTGGCAACTTTCATCTTCCACTTCCCCTTCATTCTGTTAGCCTTGCTTCTTAACAATCTCTTACTAAACAGCATTAGAGCCTAAGCCTACAGATGAGTTGAGGATAAGTTAGGAAAACAGAAATAGCTATCAGACTGCAGACAGGACGCCATAAAAACCAAGAGGAATCAGAGAGCGCTTGCCCAGCCATGTGTGCAGACAAAGTGTTCTTGTGGAAGAGTGACTCGTGAAAAGGGCGTGAGATTTGTACCAGTTGCTAGTTATGTGATCCTGAGTAAGGAATTTAGCATCTTGGAGTTTCAGAAGTCTCATTTCTAAAAATAAAGGTAATAATATCTACTGGAAAGTTACTGGAAGTTTTTAAAGTGAATGCTTTTGAAATCCTTGGCAAAGACTGACCACGTATTGCTGTTGTTAATTTTATGACATGATCACACACAGGTGAGAGAAGCACACGGCCTACAATATACTCATTGCACAGGCAGGTAAGGAAGAGCTGACACCACCCTAGGATGCACTGAGGTTCTCAGCCTACTGCCCATGACTTCAGGGTGATCCAAAGAGATACTAAAGCTTTCTGAGTGAAGCAAGAAAATGTTGGGTTTCTCATTTACTCACCAATTTGGGACCCTAGAATATAAAGGTGTGGACTCCAAGCTCTCATAAAAAGTGAAGGCAGACCCTAGACTCTCTTTAGGAATTTGGATTCTTTGTTCCATGGCATTTGAATTCCTGACGTAGAACTTCCATATGGGTAGGAGTTTATGTTGTGAAAATATGAAAACAACAAAGGATGCAGCAATTAGAGGCTGCAAATAGAGAAATTAGGGGGGTGATCCAGAAAGTGGTGTCTAGAAAAAACTGGATTCAGACCTAAACATCTGCTCCCAATTAAAGTCTTCAATTCTTCTATAAGCAGTGACATTAAAAAAAAATGCAGTGACATAATATGAAGGCTATTTCATTGGTTACTATACTGTCAAATATTCTTTTATTATGTCATTTATATATAACATGAATGAAATAATAAATTGTTTTGATCCACTTTAATAACCCTTTGGGGGCTATTCATAGCCCAGTATCAATGTGCAATAAACTGTGATTATGATACTGAACAAGAGTACCACCATTATGCTGTAGAATTCTATGGTTTCTCACTCTACAACTCAGTTACTACATTCTCTTCTAAGCCACCTTCTTTGCAACATTGCCTCTTAAGAGCAAATGAAGAGGAGAGATGGGAACATTTTAATTAGTCATGATCAAAAGCCCCCATGCGTGCTCCTGGGTTTTATGCACCTTCCAGGCATTTGTCATCTGTGCAAGCTGTTCTAATGTATTCATGCTCTTGCTTCTATTTCCTGCAGGATCTCCCTGCTATACCCACTGGAGAAAAAGAAAAAGCAAAGCACAACCCACTGGGCCCTGCCAATGTAAATTAACAATGTAAACTTGCCCCATGTGGCGGAGATAATTTTATGTGCCATTTCTTCCCCTGATAGTATGAAATATTCACTCTGCTCGCTTTCTTATTGGCGCAGGTGAGCCTGAAAAGACTCATGTAAGTTCTACTGGATTTCTGAATAACCAGGCACATGATGGAGAAGGAAAGAACCCAAGGCTGGTTGCCCAAGCAGAGATGGGAATGCTCTGGGGCCATTTGGCTATGACTTGGGAGGTGTTTGTCTAGGAAAAAATAAGGAAGAAGGAAAGTTTGCACTGCTGTGTGTGCAGAAGCCCCTTCACCATACTGTCTCACAATCCAAATTATGCATGTTTCAACATGAAACTTGTTATCAGTATGCACAGGGTAAATTTTAATGGGACTGAGAACATAAACAGAATAATTCAGGCAGGAATCCAGATGCAACAGCAAAAAACTAAGTAGAAATACACACAAATTGCAGGTATTCAATATTACACCTAAGTATGGAGTTACCAACGGCTAGGGATTGTTCCCACACCCCCAACTTACATCACTATATCTTCACAAGTGTGGGTTTGAGTAGCCCCAGTTTGCCAGCCACCATGATGCACTTTGTGATTGGCACTGTATCCTTTGTTTCTTCACAGGGTTTTTCAAGCAATGTCTTATTTCCTATTTCTGTGCTTTCCTTTAGCTAAACTCTTCCAAAATGTGTTTTGTTAAAGGTGTTTGACTTCTTTTGGCTGTATTCTTCAGAATGGACAATCACAGGTCAATGGGCTAGGGAGAGGCTGGCTTGAGTACATATTTGGTAAGAGGTCTGTGATTCTCATCAAATACGGTAAGCATGAGGCCAGCTGATGAAGGGTCTTCAAGCTCTTGGGGAAGGATGGGGAGACCACTGTTTAGTCTAGGCTCTGTCTCCACCAGTGTGTGTAACCTTGGGCATCTCTCTTTGCTGATCCCAGCTTCAGATTCCTCATCTGTAAAATGAAGGATTGTGCTAAAAAGTCACTGATAATTCACAATTCTCCTGCCTCAGCCTCCCAAGTAGCTGGGATTACAGGCACATGCCGCCACACCCAGCTAATTTTTGTAGTTTTAGCATTTCATCATGTTGGCTCGAACTCCTGACCTCAAGTGATCTTCCCACCTCAGGCTCCTGAAGTGCTGGGATTACAGGTGTGAGCCACCGTGCCTGGCTGTCTAATTCAAATTTTGTATGCTTTGACCAACTCCTCACATTCTGTTGAAGTACATCCCAGATATCAAACAATTTTATCCATAGATATTTCAGCGTATCCTCTAAAAGACAAGGATTCTGCTTTTAAAATAGAACCACGATATTATTATCCCACCAAAAAAGTTATTTCTCAACACCATCAAATATTTAGTCAATCTTTATATTTCCTTAGTTTTCTGTAATTTAGAAGCTTGTTTATTTGAGTTGCCTGGACCTATCTGTTAATGTTAATAATGTTCCTGATAAAAACTCTTCCCTCCAGCCATATTGGTCCACTAAATGTCTGTCTGAAAACTGAATACATCCACATCTCTGGTTCTACAGTGCCCCTTCCAACCCTTCACCCCCTGAGCATCCATCTCTTTTCTACCTTTTAAAATCCCTTGTAATTTTTAAGGCATGGTTAAAACCACACCTTACTCATAAGAAGACCTCCTAATCATCACCCCAACAAAGAGAAAGACCTCTATCTCAACCCTAGAGTATTTCATGTTTTGCTTCAGCTTTTACATTTATTGCCTGGTAGAGTTGATTAGTTTTCTACACAGACAAATTAGTATTCCAGTTTGATTTTAAGTTATTTGTGTGTCGTGACTTGTAGTTTTTTGAATTTCCCTACCACTATTAGCAAAGTGTTTTAGATACAATAGGTGTTCAAAGTGCCCACTGATTGATTAATTTATGTTTTGCCAGCTACAGACACAAGGACTTCTCTCGTGAGAAGTGATGAGCTAGATTCTTATGCTCCTTTGTAAATACTCTAACCACATTATGAAAATAATTTTTCCAGCTTAAAGACTCATTAGGAAACTTGAGTAGGCTGTGTGGGAAGTTGTTCAGAAAAGGCTCTTCCCCAAAGAAAGCAAATTTGTGAATGAATGAAAGAATGGACGTCCAGCCTTTGGGGCAATGGATATGGGAGGGCTAAAGACAGGCATCCATCTGGTCATATTGACTGGATCAGCAGTGTGAAACGTAAGTCTAAGGCATCTCTTCAGCTGGTGAGAAGTTCAAGGAAATTCAGAAAGAGAATCCATTAAATTTGAGTGTGTGGCAGAAAATGAGAGATCTATCTTGTTTTCCATAAGATAATATCGAAACCCCATTGGGGGTATATCACCAGTATAATCACATTGTAAACCCCATCTCAAACACATCACTCCATTATCACCAGTATAACCACATTGTAAACCCCATCTCAAACACATTTCCTGAATGATGACAACCTTCAGTAATTACAGAATGGCTAGAAACCAAAGGATGTTCTCCAACACACACACACACACACACACACACACACACAGACACAGAGAGAGAACAAATGTGTGTGCTTGTGTACTTGCATTGGTAGTGATGGGTAGAGGCACCTGAGGCTTCAATTAAAGGGGAGTGGTAAGAGAAAGAGAGCAATATATACATTTAAGGGCAGCAGGACGCCAGGGACTTTCTACCTTGCCCTCACTATTCTTTGCAGACTTACTGATGTGCCTTGAGAAAGCAGTATTGCTTCATTATTCAGAAGTCATATGATTTTCTTACGGACCAAATAAAGAAGATCATTCACAGATTTTCTTTTTTCTTTTACAAGATTCAGAGGAGACATAAGAGAGTCTTCATCAGCACAGAGTAGAATCAACTTTTAATTATTTACATCTTATCCAAATTATAAGATGCATATTATACACTCTTTGTTACACGTGTTGCTATACTTCCTCTGAAAAGCACTGTCCCAGGATCTAGCTCAAGTCTTATTAAGATCATTCAGAATGGGATGAACAATAAATATTTGATGGCATTCTTCCTACAGTCTTTTGGAAACCAATTTTGAAGAGCCCCAGGGTGTTAACAGTGATCAAATTATGAAACAAACCATTTTTTCACTTGCAACAGAAAGTTCCTGGCTCCTTGAACAGGAATGAGGTAAAACTCTGAGGTCACATCAGACTACCTCTCACAAAAAGGCTGTTGTGTCTGTACCTCTTGTGTGCCAGAAGGCAGATGAAGAGCACGGACAAATCTGAGGATAAAACATGCCCTTGTATCAAATAAAAATATGTTTAAAAAGTCTGCCTGAAGAGATCTTGAGAACAAAACTATCCAGATTCTTTAAAATGTTTATTCAAATTTGTAGGTCAAGGTGAAATGGTTGTGGGCCAAGGTAGTTGAGAGGAATGGTACAAATAAGGCAATTAACATAGAGAGGCTTTTGAATAGAATCTAATCAGCAAAATTCACAGGAGTATTTAGAACTAATTATAACATATCTGTTAGAATAATTATCTGAAGTCACAACTGATATTATAGTTATTTAAATATCAATTACCATCACAGATTTTGCAGTTATCAGTAAAAGCTACACAGTCACATCAACATTTCTTGAAGCTAAATCTATAATCATTATAAAACTTGGAACTTTTACTATGCCCCAGAGCTTTATAAAATGAGAGACACAAGCCACTTGTTGCTGTTGCTATGAGACAAATGTTTACATCACACATTTCTATAGAAGGAGGAAAAATGACAGGTTCTTACCAAGTAATCATCAGGCTTGATACCAAAAAGTTCTCTGAAATATCGGAATGCTAATGGAGCGTATGTCTTAAATCTAAAGTCTGGGTAGTGATGTGCTGGGGTCAGATTGCTCCCTTCGCTGAAGTCAAAATATTAAAAAGAGAGAGAAAGAAAGAACACATTAGCAAGGATAATTTTGACTGCAAATTCTAGCTCTATTAGTCCTGGGCCAATGTTACCTCTAGAAAAATCATCCCCTGAGAGTGGGTTTCTCAAAGTTCATGTCATAAAGGCCAATGATCACCAGGTAGAAACAGATGCTAGTTAGTGAGGGTCACTCCATGCAGGCATTCCCTGTCAATCAGTGTCACATGCCTGAAAATTCATTTATCTTTTTGTGCTTTCTTCCTGGGAAGATCACTCCATTATCACCAGTATAATGACATTGTAATGCTTTGGATAAAAGATCTAGGCCTTAGAGTGTGCAGCAATTTCAAAAATGCATTTTTTTAACCCACAAATTTTGGATATTTGGCAAACATTGTTAACCAGGGATAAGTGAAATTAATTCTAAAAACATCCTACCAACAGAGAGAACCATCACATGGAATAGGACCTCAATCTGAACTCTTTTATTTACACTTTAAAAAAAAGAGACCTTACATATTTAAAAAATTTAAAACCTGATTTTCATTCCCCAATATGTCATTGTCTTCTTTTCCTTTTTCTGGGTTCATTTTGAAAAATTATACACAATACTTATGATACATAAAATATACAAAGAATAAACCAATTCATATCAATGAATCCAAAATGCTGCTTAAGACATAAAACATTATCCATACAGCTGAATCCCCTTCTGTACTTCTTACTGGTCAGATCCATTGAGGGATCCACTGGCCTAAATGTTGATGTTTATCAGTCTCATCCTTTTTATTCTTTGACTCCTTACAGTATTACCTAATACATGAGCTCAGTCAAACCACCTAAGCCACTCATTCTTAAATTTTTCAGTGTTTTCATTCTTAAAATTTTCAGAAAAATTAGAACAATGCAATAGAATTTTATGTAAAGGTTCAAGATCCCTTTGATCTACATTCTAGGTGGGACATTGAGAGCCTACGCAAGTTTATCATGGTCTGCTTTTTATGGATACCACACAAAAAGGACTGGGCAAATGACAAAGACTTTCAGCACAGAATAAACACTTTGGATCTACTACAGTTTAAGTTGTTGAGATCAATCATATTCTTGCATCAATGCCTGGCACATAGCAGACACTCAATAAGTATTTGTTGAGTGAAAGAATGAGTCTTCAACATAATGCTAATAGAGAAGATGTGATTTTTACATGGAAATTACATTAGCAAATCAATGTGTAAGGCAGAAATTCAGCATAGTCACAGGTCACCCTTGAAAACTATTTAGGAAGTATCTATTCAATATATCCAATGCAACTAGTTTTTCCTCCTGCACGATTACCGATGACTGTTTTGTTTCTTTGGTTTTTTTTTGCTGAGTACCAGATGAGGGAGCTGGCTTGTGTTGTTAGGGGTTAGCACCATATAATAAATGGTTATCTTGAAAGGCAGGATTACACTCAGGCAGCAGCAAGGCTACACACTAGGAGAGTGACGCAGGGACTAAGACTGCCTGAGAGAAGAGTAGTCACATTGTAAGGATGACCCCCAAATCATCCGCTCATTTAAATGGTTACTGTTTCTCTAAGCAAGCATAGTTGAATATTTAGTATGTATGATGCCCTAGTGCTGTATCCAAACATTTTCTCTTTCTATATTTTGGGATTTAGGAGGGGATTTGATCCCCTGGGACTGTCAAAAGGAATGATTCTGGAACGTATATGGCACATGATAATTTATTAATATAAATGTAGATTATATAGAAATAAAGGGTAAAAGCAAAGAGGCTCAAAGAGACCTATAACATCCTTCGTGACTCAATTTTGCAAGCAAGTAAAAATAACCACAATGCCTTAGGTTCTGAAGCAGGCTGCTTTCAGTGGGCTAAGAGCGTTGCCAATTTCTTCTCTCTTTTTCACCTTCTATTTCACACAAAGGAACTCATTCTATTGGAGCAGATTTCCTTCAACATTCAAAGAGGTAAGATAAAACACCCATGTTCCACTTAAATGGAGTCTCTCTCATTTTTTTGCAGTTTTGGGCCCAAGATTTTATCAGAGAGGATGCTGCATTTACTATTATTATTTTCATTTTGGGTTAGTTCTGAGCTCCATGGATTATTCATCTTTCCCTGAAGTTTCCATTCATTATAAAAATTTTCCTTAGATTCACATCTCTCTGACTACTGTGATTTATTCAGTTATGGTGTAAAAATGATACTGTTAGGTTTCCCTGGAGTGAGACAGACACACAAACACATGTTCACGCATACACACAAGAATGCTCATGTACACACAGCAGAGCAGCTTCAGGTAGAAAACAGGAACCTTTATTTCCTTAGGCATACAGAAATAATAATAGGTATTTGGTGGTTTAAAAAACCACTAAATCATTCCATGAAAAAGAATCAAATCTAGGTAGCTCTGGGCCATATTAAGATACGGAGAAGTATGGGCCAACTGTGAGGCAGGCTTACCTACATGGGACAATCAAGAAAATATATTTGTGTAAACAGAGAAAATGAAAAGGAGTGGGCATAATACTTAATGGAGGCATCATACAGAATGGATGTTGCTTCACGGTATAATTAACATATAGGAAGTAACAATTAATTGCTGAGGTTACACAATCTTGAACCTCTGTATTTGTATGAATAGAAAGGAAAATTCTCATATAGTGGCTTCTATAAATTAGGTTCATAGTACATCACAACTCTTTGTTTGTTTTCTCTCCTAGGAGGTTTTATTTTATGGCTTCTATTTTCCTTTGGTTAATATTAAGATCGGGCTGTACTCTCTTAAGTCCTACTGGATACACTGTGTGGTAGTTAAGATGGTGGATTTTATAGTCCAGGGAGACCTGGGTTCAAGTTGCCTCTGTAATTTACAAGCTGAGTTTCACCAGGCCCAGTACGGAACCTCTACAAATTAAGTGGCTTAGTACCTGAAAAGGTGAAAGTTAAAGTACTTTGAATGCAGGGAGCCATCAATACATTTGGATGATTGAGGCTATATAGGAAACAGCCCTGAGCCAAACACTTCACATGAGGAATGTGTTGAAAATGTAGTTAAAAAGAAAAATAAATGACAAAATGGGAAAATATTTACAACTCATATCACAGACAATGGGCTAATCTCCTAATATAAAGAGCTCCAATAAACTGCATAAAAGTCCAAAAAGTCCAGCCAGGGCAACATGGTGAAACCCTGTCTCTATGAAAAATACAAACATTTGCTGGGCATGGTGGTGCACACCTGTAGTCCCGGCTACTTGGTGGGCTGAGGCAGAAGGATCGCTTGAGCCCAGGAAGTCGAAGCTGCAGTGAGCCGAGATTGTGTCACTGCACTCCAGCCTGGGCAACAGAGCAAGACCCTATCTCAGAAAAAAAAAAAAAAAGATCAAAAAGTTAACTTAAAAAAATAGCTGAGGATATGATCAGGCACTTCACAGAAATGAAAAGATATGACTCAAACATAAGATGCTCAACCTCATTCATAAAATAAATGTTACTGAGAGACATTTTACCTGGAAGACTGGTGAAAATCCACAACTGTGATATAGCTTGAGGAGAACTGGTATTCTGAAATATTGTTAGTGGGAATGTAAATTGAGATTTTTTTTCCCCATAAAGGACATTTTCACAACTTCTATCAAAATTACAAACATGTAACTCCTTGATCCAGCAAATACATGCCTATGTTGTTCTATGGATAAACTAGCATTTGTCCAAAACAATATATGTGAACATGGTTACTCATTATGGCAACCTGGATGGCCTTCAGCAGAGGACTCGTCTAATTAATTATGATTCAGCTACACAATGGAATTTTATGCGGTATTAAGAAAAGAATAAGAGTGCTTATTATGTACTGACATGGCAAGATCTTTACGATAAATTGTTAAGTGGATGAAACATGATGCAGAATGCTGTGTATGGGATGTCACCACTTGTACAAAAAAGAAAACAAATATTCTTTTGGCATGCATATTCATAAAAAATCCTTGAAGGAAAAACAAGCCACAAGTAACAGTGATAACTGGAGTTGGACACTGAAAAAAGGCACAAGGACAAAAGGAACTTTTCACAGTATTCCTTTTAGGAACAGGACAAACCTTCCTATGTATTATCATTCACAAAATTAAATAAATTTTAAAAGTTAGAGGTTAAAAGCCATAAACTGATCCCTCTTCCCCCAAACAGAGCCTTCCGTGCTCAGCACCACAGCAGAAGGTTTGTTTACCTCCACATATTTAAGCTGCTCCAATGAATAACAAATACCAGCTTGACATGAATGAAGCTCTAGTGAAGGAAATGCAAATTAATGAGATCGCTGGCCCCTGCTGGGCCTGGATATTTGTCAGGGGAGCACGAGTGCAGAGAAAACAGCAAGTCCAGTGAAGGCCAGCCAGCAGGCAACAACCTTGGTTCTCTGAGGCCTCACGCGGGCACATTTACTGTGTATAGATGTGGGTGCCAGCCCACAGACGTTCCCCACGGAATCTCCACAGCACAGGTACCAAGTGCTCAGCAACTTCCAGCATGGCAGAACTGCCAACATTCAAACACAAGGACTGCAATCAACATTTGCCTGCTGAAGTCCGCAGGCTTTCCTTGCCTGAGACTGGGGTTACCTGTTGGGTAATTGTGCTCAGCATCCAGACTTAGCAAAAATGAAGTCAGAAAAAGAGTAGACCTCCTCACAGTTTAAGATTTACCTTATATTTCTTCAATGCACTTATTAAAGGGTATTAAAAAAAAACCACCCAACAACTGACTTTCCTGTCTTGGCATAAGTTGAAGCTTTGGAAATCTCAGCTATGGGGTTTTAAGCAGTGGTTCTAGATGCTTGGATCCCATGGGCCAGTAAAATTTCGATAACAAAAATTTGGAATTCAACCTTGGATTTCCAACTTTATTTTGCCAAGTAAGAACCTAAACAATTAAGCAAACACACATTACAATCCCTATCACATCATAAAAGGGCATTTTTAGCTCCAAAAAAGGAGAAAGAAATTTCAAATAAAGAAGTTTCTCTGTCCTCTTCCCCACTTATTCACTAAGAAGCAGTTAAAGTTCAATCATAGACCAGCTCTGGCATTCCGATACTCACCTCTTCTGAGGCAAGTTCATTTTTAAGGCCAAAGCTACTGCTCGTCTTAGTTTAAAAATACATATATCTTAATGGCAACGTATGTTCACAATTACACAATGTTGAAGTTTGAGGAAGCATTGGCCACCATCTGGAATTCCCCATTTAGCAGATAAATCAAAGTCCAGGGAGGGAAAATAATGGCCCAAACTGATCAGGAACAAACAAGATGGGGAGATGAGACTCACATCAGGAGAAAAGTCACAAGCAGATAGGAATGGCTTAACTTAGACTTGACGTTCCTCTGTTATTCCTTCTTTTCAGGATTCAGTTACAAGTTTCAGGGGTTTCTCCCTGCCCAAATACCCAATTACTTCCACGTGAGGCCCTCACACCACAGGGGCTGGTGGGCAGAATTTCACTTACAGAAGCTTTGGTCAGCTGGTGTTCTCCTCTGTGTGTACTAATAACATCATGGCTTTGTTTATGGGGTTTTAGAGCCTGATGACCAAGTGCTAGTTTTGGTGGCACTGGACTGAGAGATGTGGTGGTAAGCAATGGGGTAAAACTAATTTAGCAACTCAAAGACAACACAAGGGGTCCAGTTTTGGAGCTGAGACTCAGAGCTTTGTTGTCTCTACAGCAGCATTTTCCATTTAGTGAGCTTTGTTTATTTCAGATTGTAACCAAACCATCAGTAGTGGCTCTGGGGACTTTTGACAAAACTAGTACTTACACAATTCCTGGGTGACAGTGGTCAGTTTTGCTAAAGGATGCTAAATGCCCTCACTTTTGTTCAACAAACGTGACCTTACCCTCTGTGTGACGGGATAAATGAAGGGTGCTTTGTCTTGATGTACAGACATTAGGAAAGCTTAAGGGGCACTACAGTTGGATGAATGCCACTACAATCCAGTAACAAACCACTGACGGTACCCAGTCTTCAAGTTGGACCTTCGTACACAGCAGTCTGTAAAAGCGGCCTTAAGGTATTATTAATTGCCTCTGCCAATTCAGCCAAGGTGGAGATCCCTTGGTTTCCATATACAATTCTTTATGTAACTGGAGAGAGAGACAGAAACTGGTCCTCTTTTTTTTTTGCCAAATTAGATCGTGCTCATGAATGGAAAAACAAAACAAAGCAAAACAAAAGACACATTCCTTGCTGGTGCCAACCTCCCATTGCTGAGCAGTTCTGTGATGGGTGCACATGAACTGCATTGTATAACAGGAGGCTGCACCATCTTCAGAGACCAACCAGCTGACAGCCAATCTTTAAAAGTCAGCCTCTGAAGACAGCTTAAATTCCCCAACCAAATAGTGCATTCTGGGATGTCATTTACTGGGAACATGTGACATCATCGGTTATCTAAACATTAAACCATCCAAGAAGTTATTACCATACTGGAAAACTGTGCTTGAAGATAATTTCAAATAAAGTAGAATATTGTATAATATCTAGTGCATGCAATAAATCCTTTATTTTGAACTGAAGGGAGAGGTATATGGCTTTTATTAATAGGAAATCAGTTTCTCCCCATCCTCACCAAATACACATTGAACAAAGACGTAAAGAGTTTTGATTTGAAGGGGCATCATATTATGAGCTTGCCCAGCAGCAGTCGCCTCTCATTTTCTCCCAAGAATACTATGCTGGCATCTTTGTCTTCTACCCACATGTACATAAAAACTGGTGCAGAATGTTTTTATAGATCAGGAGTTGGCAATCTTTTTCTTTTTTATTTTTCTTTTTATTAAATATAAAGAAATGAGGTCTCACTACGTTGACCAGGCTGCTTTCAAACTCCTGAGCTCAAGCGATCCTCCCACCTCGGCCTCCCAAAGTGCTGGGATTACAGGCGTGAGCCACTGCACCCAGCCTTGGCAATCTTTTTCTATAAAGGGCCAGACAGTATTTCGAGCTCTGTGGGCCACACATTCTCTGTAGCAATTACTCAACTCTGCTGCCATTGTAGAACAGCAGCTGCAGACAATGTGTAAATGAATGGATGTGGCTTTATTCCAATTAAACCCTATTTACAAAAACGGGCAGTAAGCAGGGCCTGTCCCATGGGCTATTGTATGCTGACCCATATGGTATAAGACAGTGGTCGCTAACCTTTTTGGCACCAGGGACCAGTTTTGTGGAAGACAATTTTTCCACAGACAGTGGAAATAGGGGGATGGTTTTGGGATGAAACTCTTCCATCTCAGATCATCAGGCATTACATGCTCATAAGGAGCAAGCAACTGAAATTCCTTGCATGCACAGTTCACAATAGGGGTTGTGCTCCTATGAGAATCTAATGCCGCCAGTGATCTGACAGGAAGCGGAGCTTGACCTCCTAATACTCACTTGCCCTCTGCTTACCTCCTGCTGTGCTGCTGGTTTCCTAACAAGCCATGGACCGGTACCTGTCTGCGGCCCAGGGGTTGGGAATCCCTGGTATAAGAGGGACTCTTGGATAAGTTTATGTTACTATGCCTTGAAATGCAGGCAGTTGACTAGTTTGTCAAACCTGTAACATTGAGTTACAGGTTTGAGGCAATATTTTATATGAACCTTTGACATATATGTTTGTTTATCATTTAGGATAATGTTTTACCCTTGCCACAGTTTCTTGGAATTCTTTTCCAAAAGGTGGGTATTCCCTGGCTGTCCAAATAAATCCTGAAGTGCATGTGGGTCAAACCCAAGGGCAGACTGTTTTCGTAATGATCTTTAACATCAAGGTAAACTCCTGTGTGACAAGTGAAGAGACTGAAATATACGGGCTTTAAAAATTCCTCAGCTGTATAATTATTCTTGAATATGGAAAGATTTTAAACTTTTACCACCAGCTTTTAAACCATTTTTGCTACTTCCACAGATTAGGGCTGGTTCTGAGGGGAACAAACAAGCAGATTGAGGTCCATAATTCTAAGATAAAAACTGGACACTTGTTCTGATTCAATAAAGCAGAAATACCATTCCCATGCTTTATTGCCACAATGTAGAGAAAAACAAAACTTTGGGGCCAGCTAACCCTGAGTTAAAATCTTGGCTTTACCATTTATTGGCTGGATAGCCTTGGGCTAAGTGACTTAATGTCTTAGGGCCAAATTATTTCATATACCAAATAGTGTTCTTATAAAGATGAAAGATAATAAAAATTAATATATGTTATATAAGCCAATTTACTATATGAATAAAACTATGCTTGGTTCAGTTAGTTCTTAAAAATTTTGCCTCCCTTTGCCACCTTAGGTTCTTGTTTACATGGTACAGCATTATAAACCATCCTCCTTCTTCTTTATCCTGTCAATGCATGAAAACTATCTACAACCTTGAGCTTCTGATCCTAACACAGAATTTGGGGTCAAAATATTAATATATGATCATGATTTTCTTATTTACTTTGAGATTTTGGAACACATTTTGGAAGATCATGGAGCCAGACAGTTAAAAGAGATTTTTATATCCTCTTTCAAATCTTAAAAAGGCCCAGGGCTTTTTCCATCTACAGAATGAAATAATTCACAGGACAAATTATGTACTTGATATTTAAAAATAACTTTGAGCAGCTTCAAAATATATAAATAAGAAAAAAAACACAAAGCATTTGGTTGCTAGGGGAAATGGATTCTGCAACTTCAGAGAGCAATAAATTAAAACATCTCCAGGTACCTCAAGTAATTAGTTCTATGACCCAGATAGACTCGTTGAGTTCCGGAGCCATCAGAGACTGCAGAGTGTTTTGGATGCTTACAACCAGGGTTGTAAGGTGTCCTGCCCACCTACCCGTTTCCTCATCCCCATATGGGCTTGGAAATACTTGAAGAGAGAAAGCATTATTTGACTGATTTATTGAAGTTTATTTGACATACAATAAAGTATACAATTTGTTACTTTTTCACATGTGTATATCCACCTGTGGAACCATCACCACAATCAAGATACTAAATTTATCCATCACTTTGTAGGGGTTTTTTGATTGCCACAGCAACTAGGAGATATTACTGGCAGGGCCTGGGGACCACAGATCTCCTGAAATGTACTGTCTTGCACAAAGAGTTGTCTTATCCAACAAGGCCAATAGCACCTCCATTGAGAAACACTGGGCCAAATCCCTTTGCTAAATCCATGAAGACACTGAGTCCAGATGATGAAACTGAGGCAAGACTAACATAAATTTCTTCTGTTTACTGTAAATCCATCTGGTGTGCCTGTGTTACATAAACCAACAAGATAGCATCTGCTGAAAGAAATTCTTGGTCTGAATCAAATGTTGAGGCCAGCACCTGCCATGGTGGCATGGGAGCCCGAGTCCAGGGGCATAGAGCCAAGCCGGGACAATAATTCTTTTTAATTTAAAAATAACAAATAAGAAAAAAAATGCATCAAATGTTAAATTTTGTATTGCCATTTTTGTTTTGAAGGCAAGATACAGACTTTCATTTTCATGGGGTGTTTTTAGTAAGGTTGCTTGAATGAATAGAAAGAATTTCATGTATACTGTAAGTAGTATGGTTTGTTACACAAACCTGAAAAGACAGTCCAGTCATCCCATGTGGCAGCAGAGCCATGCTAGGACCCAGGCTATTTTTCACTCTGGTCAATTTGATTTTTTGGTTTTGACTCCAGCAATATTGCCTCACAAATCCATTTTTTTTTTTTTTTAATTCGAGTACCCACCCAAATCCTACCCATCTGCACCTTTTTCCCTGGACTGGACTCTCGCCTGTCTTTCAGAGTAGATTCACACCTTCTGGTCCATGAATCTCCAGCCTTGGTCTTCAGTCACACAGAACATTCCTTACAAACTCTGCTATCTTTCCACTCACCAGCCCCCACCTTCCTCTTCCTACAAATCATCACTAAAAGGTAAGGCAGACAGCATGTCATTTTTTGGTCTAATATCTGATTATTTTAGACAGCCCAGAGAAAGGGTTGATCTGTAATTGTAATTGTATGCACAGTTCTCTATCGCACCATTTAAATCTAACTTAATCCAACTAAATATGCCTATATGTAAACATCTATATCTATTTAGCCTTTCTATTTCATGCATCTATTTTAAATAGTAATCTATATTTATTATATAGTATTTTCATTACTCTATTGCATATGTTTGTATATATATGTGTATATACACACACACACATACACATATGTGTATCACTTAATACTTTTCAAAGTTCTTCTTACAGACTTTTACTCATTTTACACTATACTATTACAAAGAAAATGAGGGAGGTAATTTTTTTCTTTTTCTTTTTCTTTTTTTTGAGACAGAGTCCCACCCTGTTGCCCAGACTGAAGTGCAGTGGCTGGACCTCAGCCCACTGCAACCTCTGCCTCCCAGGCTCCAGAGATTCTCCTGCCTCAGCCTCCTCTTGAGTAGCTGGGATTACAGGTATGCACATTTATAGGCTGCAAATACTCAAAAATGCTGTATTTTAAATGTGACAACAGATGCCTCTAAATAAAGGAAAGTCAGTTAGCTACTCCTCTGCCAGTGAGACACCTGCTGCTGCTACCTTGGATGACAGTGAAGGCCAAAGACATAAAGTGCTAATAGATGTCATTTGGATATTTAAGATGCTTTTAAAAAATGATTTGAGTTTTATTACTTGTAAGAGATGTGTGATAACTCCAAGAACAAAATTTGTTATCTACCAAAAAGTTCTCTCTCTCAAGTGGAAAGTCATGGGCAAGGCCAGTGGTTCCCAAACCTTTCTGTAATGAGAATCACCCCGAGGGCTTGTTAAAACAGATTCCTGGTTCCCACCCACAGAGTTTCTAATTCAGTTGGTTTGGGTGGAGCCCAAGAATCTGCATGTCTAGCAAGTTCCAGGTGTGCTAGCAAGTTCCAGGTGTGCTGGTGTTTAGGATTTGGGGACCTCATGCCTGAGCTATGCTTTCCCCAAGAGCCCGTCAATGGCTGGCTGTGTTGACTGGACACTGGAAGTAGAAGAGGTCAGTCAGTGAGGATGGGGGGAGCACATGAAACATCTTTATACCCCCACATTCAGCTGTAATGCCCTCAGCACCCTGAGCTCACTGTCTCCACACTCCCACAAAAGTACTCCATTTCTCCTGTTCTTTGTAGCCAAAGCACAACAAAGTTGAAATGTCTGGGTAGAGACCTTTGGAGACGATGAGAACTCAAACAAACATCCTGCAAACACACAAGCATTATGACCCTAAAAAAATCATACCAAAATATGAAGATAAACTCAGGACCCCCGGCTTTTAAGAGAAAAACATGTGCTTAATACACATTTTTTTCTTTTTTTTTTTTTTGGAATGGTAGACTGTTAAAAACAAACACAGAGAACATTTCCAACTATAGAAAGAAGAGTAGGATCATGAGCAAGGATTATATCTTGGGTCTTGGAGTTGTCCATTTTCTGCCTGGAACCTGGTTCTCATGGCTGCTAGAGGACCCTAGACAAGTAGACTTCAAAAGGCTAGTAGACCAACTTTATTCTGCAGCTAAGAGCATTTAAAGCAAAACTAGGTAGCTGACTTTTAAAAATGTATGGGCTCCGCTCCTTGGTGACTATGTGGGGGTTACCGCATGTCCACATACAAGTTTTATTTTTAGGCAATTGACACCTGTATACAGAGATAAATGTGTTAACATAATTCTTCTAAAGATACATATAGATTTTTAATAAGGTGATGAGGACACTTGTGGTAAACAAAGTGTCACTTTAGCCATGTTTACCCAAGCCTGGTAATAACAAGGCTTATTTTGAAGAGAAATGTTAAAATCAATTCTCACAGCTTCAAAGACAAAATAATTACTTCCAAGTTCCCAAATTGAACATCTTTAATTTTTTAGATCATTTGAAAAATTCTGTCACTTGTGGTGATTCTTTTTTTTTTTTTTTAATGTTTTTTTTAATCAGTGTTGACCAGGGTGACCTTGAACGTGTAGCCTCGCCTCCCCGAGTGCCAGGGTAACCGGCTTGAGCCACGATACTTCTTATTTAATGATTACTTCTTCTCTTCCTAAATGAAGGTAGTAATATAGTTTTTAATTAATTAGTTTTATTGTGGTAAAATATACTGAACATAAAATTTACCATGTTAGCCATTTTTAAGTGTACAGTTCTGTGGCACTAATATATTCATATTACCATCATCCATTTCCAGATGCATTCGTTTTTAAATAATTGATCCCATCACCCTAAAATGATGAAAGCTAGAGACAATATGTATGGGTAACCTTGGTATTTTTGCAAACAGCAGGATTCTCTATGTTTTCCAGAAGAAAGTTAAGTTAAAGTCATCATAAAAGAGAATAGATAAGACTAGACTCAGATTTGAGGCCCAATTGTGGGCCTAGCTCATGCTTTTAAATTAGGGGGAGCAAAAACTTAGCACCAGTTGCTGCTTCATGGAAGCCTTCTTTCTCTAAACCCTTGGTGGACATTACTCTGTAATTACTGCACTCTTTCCCACTGAACCTCAAAATCTTTCTCCATATGGTCTTCCAGGTATTCACCACAACTAATTAGAACTGGTCCATAGATGAAACCTATTTACTATCTTCACATAAAAATTGCGAGGCATCAGGAAGTAATTGCGATGAAATAGGAAGTAAACATCATTTGGACTGCCTTTGGTCCTGCCAACGGCCCAATATTCACATCTGTACATGTAAACATGCACATAGTAGAAAAGCCCTTCAATATGGGGTTGTCACAAAGAAATAGCATGGAAATCATCACAAATAAAAATGTTCTTACCTGGGTAGGAACACACTTTCCACCACATAAAAGTCTTGCATAAGAACATCTCGTTCTGGCTTGGAAGTGAGATTGCCCACTGTGTATCCTATTCCCAGCTGAATAGCACCTTTAATAGCAGATGATGCAGTCTGCAAAGAAAACAAGGGTCTCAACATTAGTCTTAATAGTCAGGGCCTTGTTCAATGGTACAGGCAACAAAACGTGAGTGAGGTTCGATTCTCTTTCTTGCTCCAAAACAATGACAAGGCTGAGGTTTGGCAAGATGATAAGCTGCTTCTTTTGATGCAGAATCTATTCCAAATATAAAGCTCTTTCTTTTCATGCATTTTTTCTGATAATGTTTCTTATAAATGTTTAAAGGTCAAATTATAATCCAATTGCTCATCTTCCTTTCACTAAGAACTCAGAAACTTGAAGGAACACTTTCAATAAATAGCATTATAATTTCTACCCAAAGACAAATGGTACATTCACATTTTAAAAAATAAGAACTTCTATAACATATTTATAAATTAGTAAGAGTATTTTATCTTCATAAGAAATGAGAGAGTAAAAAACAATTTGAATCTTTGGAGTACACAAATAATTTAATTTGGAAATTGCTTACTAGTCTCACCATAGATCCATAATAATTTCTTACACTGATCTGTGCTAAAACATACAGCATGGGGACATCAATATTTCCCACTTACTACTTTTCTGGTATCATCCAATAATTAAGCTGATGTAATGTTAACTTTGAGACCAACTACCGTAAATATGTATATATGTGTGTGTGTGTGCGTGCGTGTGTGTGTATGAGTATACAAATATATAGTTTTAACCAATATAATAGGAGAAATAACAGAATAACTCCATTTAGGACAATTAGAATGTATTTTTTTATGGTGAAGTGTGTCATACTTTTTATGCCTTGCACTGCCTAATGTAGTGCTACATACATGGTAGGAATTAAACACTTAAATCAGTGGTTCTTCACCAGGGACATCTGACGATATCTGAAGACATTTTTCAGTAATCACGACTGGTGGTGGTGGCATTATGTCTAGTGGGTAGAGGCCAGGGATGCTGCATAGGACAGTTCCCACCACAAAGAATCATCCAGACCAAAATGTCAATAATGCTGAGGTTAAGAAACACTGACTTGAATGGATGTAATAAAGATTATTGACTTTATAGAAAAGATACTTTCTTTCTGATTTAATGTTTTTACCTAGCAAATCTAAGACCCATCCCCACCTCCCCACATGCTTTATAGCTTTTTATTTCTTCAAGCTTTTAACACCAGAGATCACCTGTCTATTCTGGAAAAAATTTCTTCTCTTGATTTCTGTGATAGAATATGGTCCTGGAGCCACTTCTATATATATAGAATATATATATATACACACACACACACATACACATACATTTTTAAATTTAAAATTTTTTTTTTTTTTTTTTTTTTTAAGACAGGGTCTTGCTCTGTTGCCCAGGCTGGAGTGCAGTGGTGCGATCTCGGCTCACTGCAATCCCTGCCTCCCGGGTTCAAGCAATTCTCATGCCTCAGCCGCCTGAGTAGCTAGGACTACAGGCATGCGCCACCACATCTGGCTAATGTTTGTATTTTTAGTAGAGATGGGATTTCACCATGTTGGCCAGGTTGGTCTCAAACTCCTGGCCTCATATGATCTGCCCACCTCAGCCTCCCAAAGTGCTGTGATTACAGGTGTGAGCCACCGTGCCCGGCCTACTTCCAGCTTTTCTGATAGTCTCTCCTGTCACTTCTTCACTGACCTCATATTGTATTTGCTATAATTGCAATGTCCCCAGAATTTGGTCTTTGATCCTCAGGTCTCCTTAATTACCCTGGTAATCAATTCATTCCTAATGGCTTAAATACGGTTTCTATTCAGATGGCTGGCAAATTCTTTTCAATCAATTGGGATGCTGTTCTGTCAACACAAATGCAGTGTATACAGAGCCAAATTAATATCTTACAACCTCTCCATACCACTTCTAGATTGACTTCATTTCCCAAGGCACTGTCATCTTCAGTTATCCAAACCTGACCTCCAAACAGACTACATCTAGAACAGGGCTAGGTCTCTAGTCCATTTATTGACTACTTTCCCATAGGGACATCATTTTATCACTTTGCTTATTCCACAATAAAGGTTATGTCACCTTTAGTGTGAGGACAACTATCTACATCCTTGACACTTAAGGAGGTAGAAAAATGTCTTCGTGTTTTTCTTTTTTCATGTGCCCTTTTATTTAAGATCCTAGGACAGCAAGATGGCAAAAGACTAAGACTTAAGCCCACAGTGCAGTGTTTCTTAAAAAAAAAAAAAAAAAACCCTGCTATTTTAATGCTCCCTCTCTGAGCTCAGCAATGTCACCAATTGGCGTCAGTGACCTTTTGTACCAGTAGCTCTGACTTTTAAAGGCTGAAATGGATTTTCTTTATTTTAACCTTGCATAAAAATTCAAAAGACATCTCTTCTCCCACACGTCACTGAGACTGGTAAGGCACAAGAGGTGACATGAGCACTTCCCAGAGGGCCCAATACGCCACATTGTTCTAAGCCAGATCTATCAACAGGTTCACATGCTGCCCAAGTGCTCTGCACCCCCCGTACCGTACCCCCCCACCACACCCCTGACCCCGCTTTCCAGAACTACCTGTGTCTGCTTAACCCACAAAACCACCACGATAACATCATTTGAACACTTCTTGGGCTAGAACAGCCTGCCAGAGTATCCAATTCTTTGTTGTCTCTACCCTGGCAATAGAAGGTAGTCAAAGCTGTGACTAGTCTACACATAGTGATATCAAACCTCAGGAGCATGAGAATCACTGGGTACACTTGCTAAAACAGATGATGGTCATGTCCCCAGAATTTCTGATTCTAAAGGTCTGGTGTGAGGACCAAGTATATGGTCTTGTTCTAAGAAAAAATCTTTCTCCTCTGGTGTGAGGTTAAGTTTTGAGCCCCTGAGGAGTAAGATTTTGAAAAGAACCCTGCTGTTATATATTTAGTTAAATCAAAAACAGACTGGTAATAATATTACTTTCCATTCAGAGCATTTAAAATTCAGGTGCTCTGATGGGAGAAATAATAAAAGTAGTTATTAATCTTTTTGGACCAACTAATTTATGCCAGGCACTTGATATATGAATAACAACAATTATGACCATAATATGTCATAATCATAGCACATACTAATGTAGTGTTTACTACTAAATGGCAGGCACTGTTCTAACTGCTTTCTGGTTATATTAACCCTTTTATCCTCACGACTCTATGATGTAGGCATTCTTACTGTTTCTATTGGCTCAGGAAGGTTTAGCAACTTAGACGAGGTCACACAGCTACTGACAAGGTGAATCTGGGACTCACCTCTAGGAAGGCTGGCTCCAGAGTCCCAAGTTATACTCCACTGCCTCTAAATCAGAATCTCCTCACTCATTTGACCCTCTCCAGAAATATGAAGCACAGTGACAACTGTTCCCATTTTACAGGGGTGGATTTAGGCTCAGCAAGGTTAAGTGATTTGCCCAAGTCCCTTTGCTAGTGTGTGGTGGAGTCTGATTGCCAAACCCAGGCTGCCTCCACATCCATGTTTGCAAAATGAGCCTAGAATCAAAGTTGGAAGTTCTCTTTTAAGTTTGGATGTTTGACTTCAATAAAGCAAAAGCTCTGAGAGAGCCATTCCTTTTGGTGAAAAAAGGGTAAAAATGTTATTTGCTTCCAATCATACCCACCCACAGGTAAGCCAAAGAAAAACCTGTAAACTTCTTGGTAAAGCTGTACAAACACCATCGTTCATGTCACCACTGGTAACATGGGGACTGTTAACAAAAGGCGTTATTTTGCTGACACACTAGGAATGACACCTCAAAGTTTCCTCCTCCCCAGGTCTGTGTAAAAATTAAGTGCTTTAATATTGATACATTTGGGTATCGCTAAAAAGCATCTTATATATGGAATCTAAAAATGTTGAACTCGAAGTAGAATGCCAGTTACCAGGGGCTGGTTGGGGGCTCGGGCCTTGGGGAGATAATGGTCCAAGGATAAAATTTCAGTTATACAGGAGGAATAAGTCCAAGAGATCTACTGTACAATGTGGTGACTACAGTTAATAACATGATCGTATTTTAAAAATCACTAAGAAAGTAGATTTTAAGTGTTCTCATCACAAAAAGTAACTATGTGAGGAAATGCACATTGTCTCAATTAACTAACTCCACTGAGTCATCTCACAATGTATACATATTTCCAAACGTCATGTTGTACACAATAAATATATATAATTTTTACTTGTCAATTAAAAAATAAAATAAAATAAAGCATCTTATTTACTTTGTGGAAATGTCTGAGGCACATCCTAATATTAAGCAAGATGTACTTTGAAACTGTGAAAAAACCCTTTGAAACACTACCTGGAGTGTCTCTGAAGAGATTAGTAAATCATGATGATGACAAAGAACCTTCCGTGTGAAGTGCTGGTGATTGCACTAATAGAACCAATAGTCCTTTCCCTGATAACTCTAAGCCGCTAGAGCTCCCTTCCTTCCTCCAGGATGCCACCAACAGACCAGTGACACGGTGGTGGGTCGCCGGCTTTGTACAACCGAGCTTCTCTGCTTTCCTCTGCATGGCTTGGTATATACTCTAAAAGTGCTAGGACAGGACTACTGCCCCTTTGAGTGCCAAGGGGAACCTTTAAATATATTTAAAGAAATATATTTCTTTAAAACATATAGGTATAGGTTTCAGAACACAGCAAACAGAGTCTATTTTTAATTCAGGTTTTTGCACGGGCTAAGTGGAGGCAATATGTTGCCTGGATACTAGAAAAACCTCTAAAAGCATATGATACTTGGAGAAAGGGAGAACCAGATAACATCACAAAGGCAAAACAAAAACATTTAGTTTCACAGCTCCTCTGTATTAACCCAAACGTGTTCAGATATGATGGTAATACTAAGAGGAAAATGAATATCAGCTTGCATTTGGGTAATATGTTATGGTTTTCAAAGCACTGTCTTTTAATGATCACATTTGATTGTTACAACTGTTACCTAGTTAGGTAGGGTTTCTAATGCCATCGTATAGATAAGGAAACCGTGGCTCTGGGAGATGAACTTGGTCTAAATCCCTTAGCTAGTGTGTGCATACTCTGGTCTTCTAAAAGGCTCCCAATGCCGCATTCTACAATTTTGCTTTACTTACCTGAGTTTTCTCTGCTAGAGATGGATCTGATAAAAGCTAAGAAGCAGTGAACAATGAGATAACAATGATGAAAGTTACAATAAGACCAAATGCCTAAGCAAACCCACTCTTAGAAAAGCAATGATCTGACAAGATTTTAATGTCCTTACAGGAAACTGCTTTCTACAGTACACATCTATAAAATTAGGTAACTTAATATGCCATCTGATATCACTGGCTTTAAAAGGAAATATTAAAACATTTCATGTCAACAGCATTTTTCCACCTAAGGTGAACTGATGAACTAATTTTGGGATTATGGCCAATATAGATGTTTGCAGAGTGATTGTTTTCAAAAGTACAAATCTGATCATGTCAGTACCTTGCATGAAGCCCTCTCATGGGTTCTCAGCACTCTCCCTGGAGGATTAAGTCCAAACCCCTTAGCTTAACACTGGAAGCCTATCTTAGAATATTACTCCCGTCTGCTTCCCACTAACTCCCACATGTGATATATATTTTAAAAACCAAATATCCTTTGAGCAAGCTGACCTTATGAACCCCTAAAAATCACATGTGAAAAATTTTCCCTTGTGTGCATTTTTACCAGGGATGAGGTCCAAGGCTGTCTCTGTTTCTGAGAAGATCTATTTTCCCAAAACCATAGACCTACAGAGTCTAATTCTAAATCAGAGATATTTACTGACAAGGTGCCATGGACCAGGCCATAAAGAAATGGTTCAGTATCATCTGTTAACAGCAAGAGAGGGCCAGGTGCAGTGGCTCATGCCTGTAATCCCAGCACTTTGGGACAATGAGGAGGGTGGATCACTTGAGGTCAGGAGTTCGAGACCAGACTGGCCAACATGGTGAAACCCCGTCTCCACTAAAAATACAAAAATTAGCCTGGCATGGTGGCACATACCTGTAATCCCAGTTACTCAGGAGGCTGAGGCAGGAGAATCACTTGACCCCAGGAGGCAGAGGTTGCAGTGAGCCAAGATGGCGCCACTGCACTCCAGCCTGAGCGAAACAGCAAGACTCAGTCTTAACAACAACAACAACAACAAAACAGCAAGAGAGTAATTCTTGTATGGGTGTATGGGAAGGGAGATGCTGACCAGCCTCCCCATTTATTTATTATTTCTCCCTCATTCTATTTCAGTAACCGCTCTGGCTCTACAACGTATGCTGGAGTGCAGTGGTATGATCACAGCTCACTGTAACCTCAAACTCCTGGGCTCAAGCCATCCTCCCACTTCAGCCTTCCAAGTAGCTGTGACTTCAGGTATATGCTACCATGCCTGGCTAATCTTTTCAATTTTTTGTTGGGATAGGGTCTCACTTTGTGGCTCAGGCTGATCTCAAACTCCTGACCTCAAGAGATTCTCCTGCCTCAGCCTCCCAAAGTGCTAAGATTACAGGCATGAGCCGCCACACGTGGTCCATGTTCCTTCACTTCTAAAACTCAAACGCAGCTCCAGGTTCTCCCTCCTCTCCCTGAACCTATACTCAAGAAACAAGGCATAGTCCACTTATTTGTCCCACTGAGAGAATTAAGGAGAAAGAAAGAGGGATAGATTCCCACTGAGAGAATTAAGGAAAAAGAAAGAGAGATTGCATGAAACTGATTGCAGGACTATGGAAATGACACAGTTTGTGAGTAGGCAAACCTCCTCCTTTCTGAGAGGAAGTGGGACCACCTCTCGCTTCTGGATTCTTCAAATCAGTTCTCAAGTTCTTCCCTGTATTAGTTTTCTATTCCTTCTATAATAAATTACTACAAGCTCAGTGGCTTAAAACAATGCAAACTTATTACCTTACAGTTCTGGAGGTCAGAAGTCCTAAAACAAAGGTGTTGACAAGGCTGCATTCCTTCAGAGGCTCCAGTGAGGAGTCAGTTCCTAGAGTCCACCTGCATTCCTTGACTTGTGGCCTCTTCCTCCATCTTCAAAGCCAGCAGAATTGTTAAATCTCTATCTCCCTCTGACCTCTGCTTCTCTCATCACATCTCCTTCTGTGACTCTGATCTTCTTACTTTGCTTTTGTAAGGACCCATCTGGATAATCTCCCTATCTCAAAATCTTTAACTTAATCACACTTGCCAAGTGTGTGAAGTTATTGGCAATGTCTTCTTAATAGGTTCCAGGGATTAGGACATGGACCTCTTTGGGGTCCCATTATTCTGTGGATCACCCTCCACTACTTCAGGATTGACCCTGGCATTTTTTCCAGTGTTCCCTCAGAAACTCATTCAGTCAGAGGCTGTTCATTCTGCTAGCGAAGATCTGAGTACTTGGTATGAGCCAGGCATTATTTTAGGCATTGTGGGAAGCATAAACCAAAAAAGAGACATGGCTCTTGCTCTCATGGGAGTTTCTAGTCTAGTGGGGGAAAGAGACATTAAATAGACAAAGATACACATGCATAAAGACAAATGAAGTCAGTGACAGAAAGAACAGGGTGAAATAATTGAGGTCAGAATTTAAGAATGATGGAGTCTCAGAGGTCTCTCTGAGGAATGATCTGTAGGCTGAGACCTGAAAAGTGAGAATGGGCCAGTCAACAAGTCATGTCAACAAAGACTGGCTGTGTGCACTTGTACAAACTGGGGACACAGAGGTGACCTGAACAGAGTCTTGCCCTTAAGGAATTGACATTTTGGACTACTATGTGTGGTGGGGAAAGACAGAAAGCACATTAGGAGGTTAGGGGAGTTGCTTTCCAGGGATAGAGAAGCAGGAGGGTTCAGGGACCTGAAAGCAAATCATATGGGTTAATTAGTGGGGGTAACAGGGAAAGTGCCAGAACTGGAGGCTGGAAAGACTGGACAGACCTACATCTGGGCATTATAGGCCATCCTAACGGTTTGATGTGTTTCAATGAGGGAACAGCATTCTTATTTGAAAAGGTTCACTCTGGCTGCTACTTAGAGTAGCAGGAACTGATTCCTCACTAGAGCCTCTGAATGAACGCAGGCTTGTCAACACCTTGATTTTAGGACTTCCGACCTCCAAAACTGTAAGATAATAAGTTTGCATTTTTTTTTTTTTTGAGATGGAGTCTGGCTCTGTCGCCCAGGCTGGAGTGCAGTGGCGGATATCAGCTCACTGCAAGCTCCGCCTCCCGGGTTCACGCCATTCTCCTGCCTCAGCCTCCTGAGTAGCTGGGACTACAGGCGCCCGCGACCTTGCCCGGCTAGTTTTTTGTATTTTTTAGTACAGACAGGGTTTCACCGTGTTAGCCAGGATGGTCTCGATCTCCTGACCTCGTGATCCGCCCGTCTCGGCCTCCCAAAGTGCTGGGATTACAGGCTTGAGCCACCGCGCCCGGCCAAGTTTGCATTGTTTTAAGCCACTGAGCCTGTAGTAATTTGTTATAGAAGCAATAGAAAACTAATACAGGAAAGAACTTGAGAAATGATTTGAAGAACCCAGAAGCAAGAGGTGGTCCCACTTCCTCTCAGAGAGGAGGAGGTTTGCCTACCCACAAACTGTGTCATTTCCATAGTCCTACAACCAGTTTCACTGAGGGATTATAGGCAGGAAAGTGATTGGGGGCAGTTGTAGTGGTTCATCTAGAGATACTGATGGCTTAGAGAAGGGTGATAAATGAGGATAGGCAGAGGAGGTGGATTTGAAATATACTGGAGGGAGGGAGACAGAACTTGCTACGAGCTAGAAAAGAGGGAGAGAAAAGTACCAGCAATGCCTCTTGGCATTTTCCTTCAGCAGTTGAGAGGACTGAAGTCACTTTACCAAGTTGAGGAAGCTGAAGAAGGCACATATTTTGGAGCAGAGACTCAGAGTTCCATTTGGGATGCTACTGAGACATCCAACTGGAGATGCTAACATACAAGTCTGGAGCTTGTGTTAGGGGTTAGACAGAATATTTCATTTTGAGAGTTGTTAGCATATAAATGATATTGAAAACCAAGGGGTTGAATGAGAAAACCAAGAAAGAGAGGGGAGCATCTGAGGAGAGTCCTAAACCACATCAACATTTAGAAAATAGATGGAAGAAGAAAAACCTTTGGAGGAGACTTAGGAGTGACTACTGCAGTAGAACAAAATCAGGGAAATATGGCTTCATTGAAACCAAGAAAGGAGAGTCTGAAGAAAGGAGTGACAACTGTCTCCACAAGCAGCTCTTTCATCTGATAATAATATAAATATTACAACTTGATGGAATATCTAAAGCTATGAGTCAAATCCTCTATATTTCTCTCATTCATATTGTTAATTCATATACAAATCTAAATCTGGATCTAGAATATTTGACAAAATTATTTGATGGACTCGTCAAATTATGCCATCACTAATCATATTTTAAAAGTGATCCTTAACTTAGAAAAATAAAATATTATGTTAAGTTTAAAAAGCAGGATACAATACAGATCATAAAATTTAAACAAGAAAAACCAAGTGCATGTGTACACATCCACAAAGGAAAATAAGACATGAAGGAAATATACGAAAATGTACAATTATTTCTGGATAGTGGGATATTAGGTGATTTTTGCTTTCAAGTTTTGTACTTCCCAAGCTTTCTAAATTTTATGTTTTATATATAGGAAAGGAAATGTCCTCCAATGAAGGTATTGTTACTATATTTTAAAATACATTTTGAGGGATGACAAAGGCATGTTTAGGCATTGCTCATCTTTCTAGCTTTTTCTTTTAGGTCAAGGCCTTAATGCAACAAACCTATGTAATGGTTGTGCTGTTATAAAATGTAGTCATAACAAGTTTATTTTTGTCTCCCACTGTTCCTCTAAATGTATTCTGGGGTTAGATTTTTCTTCTGCCCCAGCATGAAATGTATGGCAGGTCTATGACCCTTCTGGTGGCTTCTGGAATAAAAGGTCCTGTCCAGGTATGGTAGCTTGCACCTGTAATTCCAGGATTTTGAGAGGCCAGGACAGGAGGATCACCTGGAACTAGGAGTATGAGACCAGCCTGGGCCGCATAGTGAGACCTTTTCTCAACAAAAAATGAAAAAACTGGTCAGGCATGGTGGTGGCACCTGTAGTCCCAGTTACTCAGGAGGCTGAGGCAGGAGGACTGCTTGAGCATAGGAGGTAAAGATTGTAGTGAGCTGTGATTGTGCCACTGCATTTCAACTTGGTTGACAGAATGAAACCCTGACTCAAAAAAAAAGAAAAAAAGTCTTCTGTTTATTCCCAGTCACAGATCTGTATAAAGGGTCTCATCTAGACATTTGGTATGTATAGTCCTGCTTTATAGCAATAATAATAAAAACTTACATATGCTTTTGGTAGCCATCTCTCTGTTCCCCCAGCTTGCCTGGCACAAGCCGGCCTCCAGCAGTGGGAGGGGCTTGGGAGCCTCTCTTCTCTTCTCTTTTCTGACTGGTTGCCGGAGGGAGGGGAAAAGAGGTAGGAAAGGTCTTTTTTGAAGAGTACAGTTGTTAAATGTATCAGGCACTCAAAAGGCTGTCCAGGTATGCATCTTTTTTTCTTGTGAGGTGCTCTCATGGGGTCTGCAGTTCTCCCCTCCAAATGGCTATTGTATTCCTCTGCCTGGTAGTTTCCTGTTGTTTCTCCAGGTCCTGACATAGACAGCACTGGGGTGACTCCACTTTAGCTGTCTCTAGAGCTCAGTGCCCTCCATTGGTCACATATCATTTGCCTGGAACACCCAACCTCCCCAAGAAGACTTTTTTGCTTTTGCCATCATCAGAGCAGCTGACCAAAACTTCTCTTCTGAAAACTTTGATTTTTCAGAAAAATACTATAGTCGATTGCATCCCCCAGGCTTCATGGAGCACACAGCACACTCTTCAGTGGTCTCACAGAAACTCCTTTCCCTAGGCTTGAGATCATGGGCAGACCCTCTCCCAAGCCTCTTCCATTTGTGGGTTACTCATGACATATCAACAACTCTTTCCAAATTTCCCCTTCCATATCCCACAGTGGGCCAACCAGGCCCTTTCATAGAGTGGGGTGATCATTCAACTGGTCTTAGACCACCTCCTTCCCCAAGTTCTACATGGCAGGCTGGCACCTGACCTTGGAATGTGATTAATATGCTTCCATCCCTTCAGCTTGTATTGTGTGGGACTGATTCACGGGTCCTGCTGATCACATGGGGTTTGGGCCAGCTGCATCAATGGATTGCTCACTGTGTTCCATTCCACCTGCCACGTGACTGCCAGATTCATCATTCCAAGGCTCTCTTTCTCTTTTTCCTTTAAAAACCACCTCCCAGCATAGAAGCTGCCACTAATTTTTGACCATCTGTAGAAATGAATCCAAATTCTTTGTTTGGCCTTCAAAACTTTCTACAATTGAGTTCCTGTTAATGCTAAATGCTGTAATAAATCAATTCTCAAATGCTAAGTCCTATTAAAAAAAAACACACCCTTAAAATTCAATGTCTTGATTCAAGAGAAGTTTATTTTTTGACAAGGCATAGTCCACAGTGAGTGTCTCTGAATGATGATCCACTTGCCTTTGTCACATGATTCAGAGAGCCTGGCTCCTGCATCCTGTGGCTCTAGTAGCCCCTACAATTGTAAAATCCCCCCAGTCCAGCTGGCTGATAGGAGAGGTGAGAGAAAAAAAATCCACTTCTTCCTACCTATGCCAGGAAGTGACAGTGCAGGATATCTACCCCAGGCCTGTGCCTCAACCCTCCTTCACCCTGCTCTTTGCCCTGGGTTACCATCAGTAAGGCTACATCAAAGGGCTCCCTTGCCCTCTGCCTTCTAGTTGGGTTTGGCCAATGGGACACCATGGCAGAAGACTGCAGGGAGGTTTAAGAGTAAGGTCAAGGTGTTTACTTCCATCCCTCCCTCTTTGAGGGTTTGACTCGGTCTGGTTGTATCCTTCTGAAGGTTATAGCTCTTCTCTGTGGATCTTTCCAGATGATTCCTACTCTGGGATCTAGAAATAGTATTCTTCTCTTACCTCTTCATGGCTTGGGGGTGGTGGGGAGAGGTGGGAAACAAGGCGCATTTTGCCTCAAGACACCGAACTACTCCTTATGGTTTCCCTGCATTTCTCCCACATCTTTGCAAACAGAGTCTCTCTTTTTCTTTTCTTTTCTTTTTTTTTAAACTTTACTCTAAGTTCTAGGATACAGGTACAGAACATGCAGGTTTGTTACATAGGTATACATGTGCCATGGTGGTTTGCTATACCTATCAACCTGTCATCTAGGTTTTAAGCCCTGCATGCATTTGGTATTTGTCCTAATGCTCTCCCTCCCTTTGCTCCCCACCTGCTGACAGGCCCTGGTGTGTTATGTTCCCCTCCCTGTGTCCATGTGTTCTCATAAACAGAGTCTTTCTTAAATTCCTTTCAAATTATCTGATTTAAGTGTGCCATCCTTTTACTGCCCAGGTCCTCCATACAATGACTCATTCATAGTACACCAGCAAGGATGAGCCACATGTACTGGTTCAGACACAAGGAGGGCTGGCTCTGTAGCTGCTTTCCAGACCCAGCTGTGCTTTGGAAAAGGGGGCACAAACTCTGGTGGACCAGTTACTGTTTTGGCCACAAGCCAGAGATCCTCTTGCCTCTACACAAATCCACCACTTTAGCCAAACTGTCTCACTTAAACTTGCCTTGCGATTTCTGGTCTCTGCATCCACTGATCTCTGGGCTTTCCATGCTGTCCTTTTCCATTTTCTTTTCAGTATCCTACCCACTCTTCCAGGTCCAGCTTTACCAATCGTCCCTCCATACAGCCTCTGTTCATTACAGCAGCTAAAAATGGTTACTCCCTTCTCCCAGTATGAATCATTTAATACGTGACTTTTGGGGTATTCCGTTATTTCCATGATTGGCAACTATATTTCTGATATAATTTCTGCAGCATCTGCATTTTCAAATAAGAACACTGGAGTTCCACTAAATGATGGCCTTCCCTAGGCTTGCACGAACACTCCATGTGGTGAAATTGCCTTATAACAAGGTTATTCTAACACACTAGGCACTAAACAACCTTGGAAGGAGACCAACACAGATCCACTTTATATTTAATTTTCCCTTTTTATCAAGCGGCCTTTTAACAAGATCATAGTGTATCTGTCTGTTTGATAGAAGCTTTGCTTCTCAACATTTAATAGGAAAGGCAGAATAAAGAAAAAGTGTTTCATGGTTTCTTTGAAATGATCTCTACCTTAATTTGATTGGCAGTGAAGCATGTTCCCTCACTGGAAAGGAAGAGCATGTTAAGTAAACACTCTTCATTAACAGAAAAATACTGTACTCTTAAAGTATTCATAATACAGCAACATCAAATTATGCACACTTAATTGCCCTAAAAAGAGACATGCCATCAACTGCAGATGAAATTCTTGATTTAAGATAGAGCTGTTATATTTGCTGTATATATTTGCTGTTGTATTAGTCTTCCAGAAATATTACCCTTTAAACTGCTTTAAACTGAGATGTTCATTATAAATGTAACACAGTATAATATCCTTAATGCTATTCTTACACACTAGGGAAGAATATTTCATTTGTCTGTGTACTCAAATAAAAATTGTTATTTATTTGATATAAGTATCGATTTAGATTCAATAGATTAAAATAAGACAGGATTGACTTTTCATCCTAGAATCAACCAAAATAAAATTTCACACAAACTTAGGATGTTCGAGTTCCTGGTAGAGGACTTGCTATTGGAAAGAAGAAATATTAGTTCGCTCAGCACTGTTTTGGGGGAAATAACACAATGCTTACAGCAGATGTTACTGGTTGTCTCCAGCATCTATTCTCTCTTCTTACTTAGCAGTTGTTCTTCGTGAGGCTTGACTTTGCCCTCGGGGACATCTGGCTGTGTCTGGAGACAATTTTGGTTGTCACACCTGGGCAGTGCTCCTGGCATTGACTGGACAGAGGCCAGGGATGTGCTAAACATCCTACAATGCACAGAACAGCCCCCTCAACAAATAATTATCTAGCTCAAATGTCAATAGTGCTGAGGTTCAGAAACCTTGTGATATAGTAACAGAGATTTCAACTGGGTATTTTGCCTGGTTCTCTTTTAGGTAGGTATTATCACATTACTATTTTCTGGCTATTGAGATGGGACAGGAAATGATATGTCCAACTTCCAGGTCACACCCTCACCAGGAAGGGGTCTGCTGTGTACAGATGTGATGGACAGAGATGAAGCAGGCTTCTCTAATCACTTCTGTTAGCTATAGGTTGAGAATGGTAGAAAAACAAGATGGAAACCTAGGCCCCTAAATACCCTGCAGAAGCAAGTAAATGACCTCTGCACTTCATGCGTGTGAGAAATAAACTTCAACTTAGTTTAAGCCACGGTCATTCTGGTTCTTGTTTTTACTTATATTCCAAGTGCATATACCCTATGGACCTATAACAAAATGCTCTTTACCTGAAAAACAATATAGGCTCAAAAATATATCAGACTGAAAGATAAATATCCATAAAGATACCATTGCTCAATTTAGAAAAGTAAATTGTAGCCCACGCTCATTGAGAAAAAGTTAAAAAAAAACCCTCAACTATAGAAAGTGAAACACCAATGTGCCCTTCTCATGCTTACTCTTCATGGTTAACTACTGTCAACCGTTTAGTGTTTGGGGCGTTTTTCTCTACACACTGAAAAATACATGCCTGTATACAAGCATTACAGATAAAAGTGAGGCTGGGCGTGGTGGCTCAGGCCTGTAATCCCAGCACTTTGAGAGGCCGAGGTGGATGGATTGCTTGAGCTTAGGAGTTCAAGACCAGCCTGGGCAATGTGGTGAAACCTTGTCTTTACAAAAAACGCAAAAATTAGCTGGGTAAGGTGGCTCATGCCTGGGGAGGTTGAGGCAGGAGGATCACTTCAGTCTGGGAGGCAGAGGTTGCAGTGAGCTGAGATTGCACCACTGCACTTTAGCCTGGATGACAGAGGGAGACCCTATCTCAAAAATAAAAATAAAATTAAAATGAGACTATTCATGTTTTGTTCCAGCTTGCTTTTTTTTTTTTTCAAATACTATCCTTCAATCTATAAAGATCTCATTTTTTAAATGGTTACATAGATTTTCATAGCTTGTATGTATCACAATTGTTTTAACTACTCTCTTATTGATAGACACTAGGGTTCTTGTTCTGTCTCTTTAACAGAAAATAATGTGGTGATGAATATCCTTGTTCATATATTCCTATACACTTATTTCTTGAATATTTCTGCAGCTTTGATTCCTAGAAGAACTGCTGAGTTAAAAAATATGCACAGTTATACTTTTGGTAGGTACTGCCAAGATGTCTTCTACAGATTTCATCAATTTATATACCCACCCACTGAGTGCTGGGTAAGAATGATTCTGTCCTCATACTCCTACCAACACCAGTATCATCAATATTGTTAACTTTTGCCAGTCTTGTTGTTTTAGTCCCCATTTTCCTGATCACCAGTGAGATAGATTCTCTTTTTGTGTATTAATTGTATTATTTGCTCTTAACTTTATAATTTCCATTTTTTATGGTTATACACTAATAGTCATGTTCAATTATTTTATAGCAATTAAAGTTAAACTGCATTTGTAAAATAGCCCCCATGGAAGCTCTAAAACAATAAAATTTCCATGACTTCTCTTATTAAAATTGTATGCTCTCACAGGGCAGAGACTATAGCTGTTCTACCAAGTAGCTATAACCTACCAAATAAGGTTCTTCTTTTTCCTTTTTATAATAAAATTTTACACTTCTCTAGTCTTTTTCATTTAAAATTTAAAATAGTCCTTTAGAAGAATTTACACCCATATACACCATTAAATATATACTTTTGCAATAACAAATAAGGAGTGTGTTCCCTAATTGGCTCATTGGGATGCTGGATTCTTGGAGGAATGTGTAACAGCAGCTTGTGGGTGAAGTGGGGGTTGAGAAACACACCTAGGCAGAGAGATACGGAGAAACTGCAATTGTGCCTGCCTACCTATGTATTTAAAGTCATACACTGTAGGGCCAGAAAGGACCTGTAAGATGGGCTTCCTTGAAGTAAGAAATGATCAGGTATCTTTAGGTGGAATCTTTTCACATTACAGTAGTACCTTTCTTGCCATAACTCCACTCACTCTTCTTTTGATGGGGAATGAATGGAATATGTTCATGGCTCTTTTCACCATTCTATTAGCTAGCTGGCCTTTCCTGAGTGCTTACTGTAGTCCAAGCCTTGTACAAAATTACTTACTCTTGATTTACATAAGATGAAACTGGCCCAGAAAGACAAATCAGCTTATCCAAGGCTACACAGTGAGGAGGTGGCAAAGCTGGCCCTTGAACCTAGACATGTTAACCCTGAGTCCATGCTCATAACCATCATACCTGATGTCATAACCCGACATAGAATTACAGAAATAGTAGCTTTGTAGTTTTGTATTTCAGTTTAGCACAGGCCCAGCTAAACTATGTAGCTATTCCAACTGCTTGTTTCTTGACTACATGGGCCTGTTTCCAAGCAATACCAAGCCAGCGTCTACTCTTTTAATTTGCATTCTCCTTTGACTGGCAAATCCATGGTTAACTCTTTGCCCATAGGTGTGGAGATGGGTCAGGGCCAAAGTCAAACCTCTGCACTACAGAATTCTCCAGGGGCACATCACAGCCCTCTGCCAAGTCAGGTGCACAGACACATGGGCACTAATTTAAAAGGTGTCCTAGATGGGGCCAAAGTGGAAAGGTTTCACTATAACATTGGCACTTGGGAATCTTTAGAACAGGAATTAGAATCTAGGCTGTTTACCAGCTTTAAGTAAAACAAGATTAGGACAACCAACCAACCTCCCCTCAAAGAAACCCTCAGCAATCTCCACCCTCTCATCCATCCCTTCTGGCCTTATGCTATCCCCACCTACTTTGAGAGGATATTAACCCCTAGCCACCAAGCTCTTGCTTCATATGAAGACACACACACACACACACACACACACACACCCCACTGCTGTTGTTGCTGATTTAGGGAATGAAAGGGGATGATTATAACTCCCTTTAAAACACTGAAACCAGCATGGAAACTTAATATACTCTGGAAATATCAGTGACATACAAGATCTGGTTGTTATTTTTTACTACCTACCCCAAGAGACTGCAAACCTTTCCTTTTCATTCCACCAACTGACCTCTTCAGTTTTAAAAAGAAGAATGTATTTAGCTAAGGAGGGGAAATAAACCAGCATCTCTCAGTGTTCTGATAGTGTTCGCCAAGCCACTGGTCACTATTCTGCAGTTAATTCAAGAGATAAATCTCTGACTTCATAAGACAGGAGTTAATTGCTATCCATTTACCCAAACAAAGAGAAAAAAATAGAAATGAAGCTTCTTACTGGGGTAGGGATCACTGGATTCCCTCCCCCCATTTGTGCCTCAATTTGTATTAGTCATGTAGCTTTTTTGTAACTAATCTTCTTGATATATAAAAGACATAATGAGGAATATAATATATGATACTGAAACAGGCCTAGAAGAAATCAAAATAGTTTTTCTTTTCCTTTCAAATCTCTCCCAGTTTAATTCTCCCTCCTCTTAATTTTCATAATAAGCTCTAATGGTAGATGATAGGGAATTATACATATATGTATGATATCACAGATGTAATTATCTATGTTAGAGGAATAAATAACATTTATGAAATAGAAAAGCAAAGCTCAGGGATCCAAGATTTAGAAGGAAGAAAGGGGCAGGGTTACTGTTGCTAAACAAGACAGAATCATACATAGAACAAAAACAGTTTCAAATTGACAATGCAGTGATTTTATAGACTGACAGTGAGAGGCATCACTTGCTGTGACTTGTTTACCAACCTCAAATCACTTTTCCATATGCCAGCCCTAAACACTCCTTATTATAGAATATAACCAGCAGATGTAAGGACTAAGGAATGACGTCAAGAAGGGATGAGGAAAATGGCTTCTTTCTAAATTCTTATGGCCAAGCTGTCTTTTCTGAAAGAATGGGGGTGAAGATATCCCTCCTTTAATAATTGAGTTATTTTAAATGACTGGCATAGCAATTGTTTACAGTACCATGTGCTTTGTAGTTCTGGCCATATTTCTGGAAAGCCACAGAAGAACAATGCCAAGGGAATTTTAAACAAAACAATCTGAAACATTAATACCAGTATTTACCTAAAGGGGTTTTAAACTTTAGAATGTAGGTGTTTCCTGGGTAGAAAAAGACTGGTTTTGAGTTTTTGAAGACTCTAATGCAATGATTTCCATTGAGATATTTTAATACACATATATTTTATTGTGTTAAGTGCTTATTTTGTGTAAGATTAAGTTATTTGCAACATTTATTTCTCACCATAACCCATCTATTACCTCCACAGATGAGGAAACTTACATTCAGAAGGACTGTAGACAGGAAAGATAAGTCCTAGATCATGTAATACAAAAAGACTATTAAATGGAACTCTTCCTAAATGTGTACATAGACTAATATACACAAAGTTCATTTACATGTTTTTCAATAATCTCCATAACCTGGGTAAAGGACTGAAGGTGGGGGATAATTTTGAATATTGTGCATACTTTCAAATTTGGATTAAGCATTTTTTGTCCATGTAACCTCACGTTTCAAGATCTAGGATTACATTGTAGTCAAGATGCTATTTTCCCCCTACACATTTTCTCTTTTAGAACAGTGGAATAGAGTTTCCAAAATTCTCTATTTCTGAGCCTTGTACATTTAAACAAATAGAAGAGCCATGTTAGGCCCTCAGCTTCTCCCACCTGCCTGCAGCTCCCACGCTCCAAACTCACTGGCTTTTACTCCCTGGCCTTCTGGATCCCTATCTTTCCTTCTTCATAACCTTTAAAATTACTATGTTTCCTATTTCTAGAGGCCAGGATCAGCCCTTCTGCAAGGAAAGCAACTAAGGTCTTCAGAGGAGAGGCATTGTTCTCCAAAACCCAGCTGGCTACCCAAGCTGCAGATAGGATGAAAGAGAACCCCCACGGCTCCGTGGCCCCGGCTCTAGGCTTCTAGCTCTTCTTCTACCAGCTTTTTGACCAAAGGTAGAAAAAGAGAAGTATTCACAGACAATGACTATGGTCCTGATTTCATAAGCCCCACCATATTAATTTACAAACATGGACAGATGTTTGGGATCATCAACGTGCAGCAACATCAGTTTCAGGCCCCTTCTGCCACCAGGGGGCTGTTAGACTCTGAGACAGCTTCATTATAGCACGGGGGCTCACTTTCCTCCTCTAGAAAATAAAGGCAGCTGGCTTAGAGAATTGCCAAAATTTCTTCCTCCTCTAAAATTCTATACGATATACGACTTTCTGATTTCATTTATTTTTCAGTATAGATGGTCACTGGAAGCCCCTTGTTTTGTATGGTTTAATATATTTCATTCCACCATTTTCTCGATGTCTGTTTTTTTTTTTTTTTCCCCTCCCACTTATAGTTGCTGCTCTAAAAACACAACAGAAAGTAATTGCATTTTGCCTTCTCTGGATTACAACTCTTAGAGACCAATACCAAGAAAGGAGAACAGGCAGTCATTTTTCTCACAAGTGGAGCAGGAGGAAGCAGCCTTGCTTCACCCATGTGCAATTTCCAGAAGTGCCAGCTGGGTAGAGGCTAGGCTGCTGCTTAATTCTCTTTAGTTCTTTTCTCTTGAACTCTGACAGAGCATTATTTAATTGTTTTGGTTGCTGTCCAGGTCATAAAAGTTGGTGTCAGAGCTACCAACAAACACCTTTGAATCGCCCCCATGGGATCCCCGCATTGGATCTCCCTCATTGGTTCTGGCCACCAAACTTGGACATCTTTCTGGGCTGTCAGATGATGGGTCTGTTCTCAGCAGGTTTCCAAGAACCCCTTGTCTGGATCCCCACAAACCAGTCTTCCAGTGGCCCAGTCCCAAATGCACCACTGTTGGCTCCTGCTGCTACAACACAAGTGGAAGTGCCCGATGCATAGCTGATTGCTCAATAGAGGGCTGCTTCCTTCCCCCTTCCCCAGGCATGGTTAGAGGAAACTGTGGTGGGTTTCTGCAGCCCAGACCTCTGACCCCACACTCTTTCCAACAACGCTAACCTATCTGCCCTCTAACCACAATGCCTTTCTCAGAACTTAACTCAGTGTTGGCTGAATGACTGAGTAGATGATATTGAATGAATACAGATCATCTCAATGCCAAGCTTCCATGAGCCTATGGACACATAACCCCTACTGTAAGGCCTCTCTCTTGTTTAGGCCCTGCAGCAGTCAATTTTCAGGATGCACACAAGTAATCAGTTACCTGTCTAAAAATGTTTTCTTCTCTTACATATTTCTTGAGTCCATTGCACAAAAGGCCTGGCTGACTACTGACTTTATCTTCACCTCCGATATTCTGTGCTTTCTCTAACAACCTCTGCCTGTCTCCTGAGCCACAACTCCAGCTTCCCTTCTTCCAGGCCCATGTTGGTAGGGCCTGTGTCTGTGCAGAATCCGTTCATCTTTCTCCCAGCACCAATATCGGATACTTGGCTCCAGAAGGTTATAAGAAGGGTTGCTTGGAAACAGGTTGGCTTGTGAAAGAAACCTGGCACAGTATATGGCTGGGGGGAATTTTCTACAGTCTGGCTGGGTAAGGAAATAGGTTTTCCCAAGAGGAGTAGAGTGGCTCACTCTCTGAATTGAAGTGAGTGAAAGAGGCCTCCGTCTCCTCCATCTACCACCACCAGTCGGAGCTGCCCGACAAAGGCATGGGTGGTCCTGAAGCCAGACTTCTTGTTGCTGATACTTACGGGCTTGCGTGGTTATGATGTGTTGCCATGGAGGGGAATCACCTTGCTATCAGCCCTACACAATAAGCATGATTGGAAATATTTGTGTCTGTATCCCATGATATAATTGGTTTGGAATGTAACCACTTGGCAATGGGGAAAACCCCCCAAAAATATGGAAATTTTATTTCGAAAATTTAAAAGGGAAGAAGGAAATACAAATCATTTTGACTACATTGGTCCCTGAGTAGAACACAGCGCTGAGGGAAGGCTCTAGCAGCCTCCTAGCCATTTCCTCCCTCCTTGGACCCTTCTCCTTTTTCAGACACTGCTGCCATAGTGGTCTTTGCCAAGACTTGACCATGCTGAGGCCCAGTTCCTCCCCTGGGATAGGGTTCCCTGACTGAGGCTGCTTATGTCAAGAATGGATCAGGGTAAGGCATTCCTTAGTTCTCTAGATTCACAATCATTTTTTAAAATCCTATGTTTGGTTATCTAAGCTATATCAGGAACCCAAACATAAAGAATACATAAAAATCCTCAACCACAGGACCCCCAGATGTGAAGAGCAGAGGGAAGCTGGTTTTTAACTCTGGTCCCTGAGAACAGAGATCTCAGAGAGCAAGTGCGGAAGCAATACTAGGACCACCTTGGCTCACTTCAGTTCACGGACTATACCAGGTATGTTTATTCCACAAGTCAAGCTATTTCTAAATTAATCAAATTTCTACATAGCCTTCAAAGCCAAGTATCAGATAAGTCACAAATTCCTGTAGGCCAAGATTTCTCAACTTTGGCACTATTGACATTTTGGATTCGAGACTTCATTGTTGTTTGGAGCTGTTCTGTACATTTTAGGATGTTCAGCAACATCCCTGGTCTTTACAAATGGTGCCTGTAGCACCACTTCCTCCAGACGTAACAACCCAAAATACTTGCAGACATTACTAAATGCCCTCTGGAGGGGTGGTGAGCAAAATCAGCTCTGGTTGAGAACTAAGACTTTGTCTAAGTGCAAAAATCTCATACCAAGGTACATTCCCCTTCTATCTGTAGGTGGAAGTACAGCATCAAGGCTTGTTGTCTGCATATATGCTATCCACATCAATGGAATGTCTCATCCTGCAGATGTGTCAAGAATAATGCTTTAATATTCCACAGTTTTAACTCACATTTTGTTTCACCAAGCCAAGTGCAAAACACTTGAAGTGATATTACTATTTTTGAAAAAACAACCTTGGGTAATTTGGAAAAGAAAGTGCACTTGCTGTTGCTTTTGTCATGATCCTTGTCCTTAAAAGTGCTGCTGGTGTAGTGTGTGTACAAACATGCCTGTCCACCCTCCCTGCCTCCATGGATACATGTGCACATAGACACTGACGCAAAGGCTACTGTGTACCACAGCAGATGAAAGCCGGGTTCTCAAGAGTAAACTAGGCAGGGAGTACGTTAGCCATCCAAGCATGAGAAACGCTCAAGTGGAAATTGACATGAAGGCATCTTTGGGGCACATGGTTTGATGGTGTCACCCCAGTGAGTCCATCAGAGGTGCTGGAGATGAGCGTAGTGGGCTGAGAAACGCTGAGGGCCAGGGCCTGGGACATGAGCTACAGTGTGGCTTTCTGCACTCAGCAGACTTTTGGCCCAGGGACTTAAGGTATTTGGGCCTCTGTTTTCTCATATGTTAAAGAACAGTTTTATCAGAGTACTTCCAACTCTAACAGTCTAAGTTTCTAAGAATACAATGCAGAAAATGCCACTTCCACCCACCCCACAATCCTTTTTCTTTCTAAATTAATCATTTCTGCCATTTCCACCTCAAATGATGGTCACTATTCTCAATTCAAAAAAACTGCAAAAACACACAGAATATTCAATTACTTTCAAGTAAAAAGGTCTGTATAGTCCTGTCATCAGAAATGATGACTTTTATTCCTATTTTTTGTCCAAAGTTAAATATCTGTGGATAGCTAATGTTCCATTTTCAAAGAACTATTAAAAAATCCATCTAAGTTTATCCAAACTGTGGGCTGAAAGATGGAAAATACCAGTCCCATGGTACATATGAAGTCACTGGCCTATTTATAGCTCTTGATTCTAACCTAGGGATCACTTGACTCTCTACCCCATGTAGAGATTTTCCATATATCATTTCCTTCTTCTGGACATGCTTCATAAACATGATCTGCTTCTGTAAACACCAAAGAAATAATATGGCAAATGGTTCTGTGGGAGAGGCATAATAATCCAGGAAATGAAGGGGGCCACATTGTCTCCAGCAGTGAGTTCAAAATTTGATTTTGAAAATTCTGTTCAAACATGAATTGCTTCATGTTAACAGTAGTAACCTGAGTCACATTTGCTTTTCAGTCACAAGGTGTTGCATCTGAAGCCAGCTTCATGCTTATATCCTAGAAAATGATTTCTCATTTACGTACATTGATTACAGGGAGACTTAGGTATTGAAGGTACATTTATTGAGCATGTTGATTTTATGGAGGGATTGAAGTAGAAAAGGGAAAGAGAGAAGGAGAAGGAAATACAGACCTGAGACAGTGATGTCTACACCTCAGGATCACAGTCGGTATCTACTGAGAGTACCAGACAGACTGACAGTAATGACAAAGGCATAACAAAGAGCTGCAGATGCACAGAGGTAGACACTGTGAAATTATGTGGTGGCAGACAGAACAATGTCTCCCAAAGATGTCCACATCCTAATCTCTAGAGCCAGCAAATACATAACCTTAGAAGGAAAAATATAACATGTTACCTTACAAGGTTGCAAATACAATCAAGGTTGATGATCAGCTGACCTTGAGTTAGGGAGATTGTCCTGGACTGTCCAGGTGGGCCTAATGTAATAATATGGGCTTTTAAGAGTTAAAAAAACAAAAAAGAGGAGGCAAAGGAGCAGGTGAGTGAGACATAATGTAAAAGGGATTCAATCTGCCATTGTTGGCTTTAAAGGTGGAGGAAGGGGCCATGAGCCAAGAAATGTAAGTGGCCCCTAAGGAAAAGGCTTCTCTCCTAGAGCCTCCATAAGGAACACAGCAATGCTGACACCTTGATTTTAGCCCAGCCAGAAGAATATTAAATGTCTGTTCTACAGAACTATAACATAACAAATGCTTTAAGTCCCTAAGTGTGCAGTAATTTGCAGTAGCAGCAATAAGAAACTAATACATACAGCAAATGTGAAATATTTTCTTTTTCTTTTCTTTCTTTTCTTTTCTTTTCTTTTTTTTTTTTTTTTAGATGGAGTTTCACTCTTGTTGGCCAGGCTGGAGTGCAATGGTGCGATACTTGGTTCACTGCAACCTCCGCCTCCCAGGTTCAAGCGAGTCAACTGCCTCAGCCTCCTGAGTAGCTGGGATTACAGGCATGTACCACCACGTCCGGCTAATTTTTGTATTTTTAGTAGAGACGAGGTTTCGCTATGTTGGTCAGGCTGGTCTCAAACTCCCAACCTCAGGTGATCCGCCCGCCTTGGTCTCCCAAAGTGCTGGGATTATAGGCATGAGTCACCGCACTCAGCAGTGAAATACTTTCAATACTTTTAGGTCCTGTTCAATTGAGGCACCCGAACATTTTCACTCTTTGTCCCACTAGCCCCAAGAGTTGACGCTAATTGGCACTGGGTTGAAATGAAGGAGACTGGCTTGCATCTCTGTGGTCTCAGTATGTGGTCCTAGAGGACCATTTGCTGAATAAATGAATGGGTGATGAGTTTATAACATGGAAGAGTACACTCTTGGCCTTCTGGGTAGAAAACGGTCTTGACAGGACCTCTCTGGAATGGAGACGACCATGGTTGGACCTAACAGAAATACAGCACCCTGGCATTTCTCTTCCTCTTTCTGCAAGACCACATCTCCATCTCAGGCTCTGGTTACATCAGGGCTCCCCTAGGCTTGAAGGGCCGGTGGGATGGAAGCACGGTGTCATGCTTCAGGCACATTCAAGTTAATTTTCCTAAATTCAAACTCTGATGACAGACTTTGATAATTTTCTGTTGTATTCATTTTGCCAAGAACATAGAAAAGGGGGAGAAAATCTCTACTTTTTCCCACAGAGGATTAATCTTCCTAAACCGATGGAGTCATCTGAGTTCCTAATCCACAGGGTGTTTAAGGAAGGGTGGGAAAATATGCAAGATATTATTGCCTTTGCACCAAAGGGAAACCAACTCAGGTTTTCTCAAAAAGAGATGTAGCCTTCTCCCTACTCTTTACCTTCTTCTCTTTCCCCTCTCCAAGGCATCCTCCCTGGCCTTCATAAAACGACTGCTGCAAGAGATGATCACAGAATCAAAACCAACAAAACCACCACCACCAAGAAACCAAGAGGCTTCAACGGCATTTAGCAGTCAACCACACCCCAAGTTTTGCAAATGAAGCAGCACAGGCCCAAATATAACATGAAATTATAATAAAATTCTCAACAAAAGGAAAACAGAGATGAAAAAGCACAGACTTTCAGGCAAAAGAAACACAAGTTTTTCTCCCCCCTGCCAAAACCAAAATTTCTCAATGATTTCAACAACCTGCCCACCCCAAAATAACTTGCAAAAAGCACTAACTCTTAGGATAATTTCCACACATTACTCTGGTATGGGGAAGTGATCAGTAGACTCATAGGAAGACATTTTAAGACATTCTCCAAACTACAAGGAAATAAAAAGATCCCATTCATCTAAACTGATATAAAATTTGAATTAAATAATATTTTAAGAGAAACATGATTTTATTATTTGCTAGTACTTGGAGTATCTCATAAAGCTAACCGTGTTTACAATAATTGCCTTTCCATGGTCAGCTTAAATTATATGAAAAAGTGAATATTCAGTAAAGATTTTAGTTAATTAATTAAAAAAATGATTTCAACTTTTATTTTAGATTCAGGGATACAAGAGCAGGTTTGTTACCTAGGTGTAATGTGTGATGCTGAGGTTTGGGGTGCAGTCAATCCTGTCACCCCGTTACTGAGCACAGTATTCAATAGTTTTTTTCAACCCCTGCTCCGCTTTCTTCCTCTCCCTTCAATTATGATTTTAAAAAAAGTTTCAGTAAAACTGGAGGCAGAAAGAAACTTTCTTAATGCAGAAAATAATTTTTCAAGCTAAAAGACAACAGTATACTAAGGGAAGCACTAGAGTGACACTTCCCAAATGTACGTGACCAAGGGATTTTTATTTATGTATCTATTAATAACTTGTGTGTACAAAGAATGCGCTTTGGGAAACAGTACAAGAGCCATTTCTTTTTTAAAACACAAGTAAGACAAGACTGTGCTGTTATCACAAGAATTCTTTGATACTGTTTTTGAATATCATATTAATAAGACAAGCCAATTACAAAATATTGGTTAGAAGGAGAAAAATGATAATTTATACATTATATGATTGCTACCTAGAATACCCAAGAATCAGTTATGAACCTAGTAGATTGGTTAAAAAAAAAAAAAAGGTGTCAGTTTAAAAAATAAACTCACATGAATCAAGATCTTATGCATCCCCAGTCAGAAAAAAATTCCCATGCACACAAGAAAAAAAAAAAAAAAAAAAAAGAACTCAAAACATTAACAACAAAAAACCCCATATAAGTTACACAGACATATATTCAACTAAAAAATAGGTACAAAATCTATGAAGAAAATAAAAGTTTACTGAGTAGTATAAAAGACAATATATCAGCATTTCATTCTTGGAAGGAAAAATACAAGTTTAAAGATACTTCTTCTTTCTAAATTCATTAATTTAATATAATTTCAACAAAAATCACAATAGAAATTTTTTTTTAGAGATAATGACCTTATAATTCCAAAGTTCAATCAGAGGGAAAAAAATGTAAAAACATCAATAGGAAATTTTTGAAAATTAAGAATGCCATGGGAAGTCTTGCATTACAAATTATTAAAGCAAGGCATTACTAGCACAAAATTACAAAAGAAGAGCAAAGATAAAAGCCTTAAGGGAAGTATTAACAAATTTGACTATATAAAAGCTTGGGTCAAAAAAAAAAAAATTAGGAAAAGTAAAAGTCTAATTTAAGGCTGGAAAAGCATCTGCAACAAAAATGCAAGGCCCTAAATATATTAGTGCTTACAAATCAGACAGCAAAGGGTATTCATAGATAATAACACACATAAATCAATAAAAATCCTCTGGAAAGTCTAACTTAACAATAATAATGCAAATTAAAGTGAAAATTAAGGCATTTTCACCTATCTAGCTGTTAAAACATTTTTAAAGGAGCAGTGCTTATTGCTAGTGAGGACTCGGAAAAACAGGGCTCCCCTAATTAGCTGGGGGACGTCTAAGATGGGATAACCATTTTTAAAGGTAATTTAGTAAAGTGCTAAAATGCACAGACCACTTAACTTGGTTTCCTGAGGTCATGGGCCAAGTTCCTTGTGTTCACTGTTATATCCCTGCCTAACACAAATGAGTGCCCAGATATATCTACTGAGGGAGAACATGTAGGGAGAAAGGCATTCTGAGGCTGGAAAGCTGGAAACAAAGATACTGTTCTAGGCCACCTGGGTGCCGAACGCTTTCTGGCCCAGGTGACCTTGCTGAGGCTGAATTTGGGAGGGCATGGATGTCTATAACATTTCCTATTCCAGGAGTAGACTGCGGGTTTAAATTCATCTCTCATGGAAATGGAAGCCTGAGGGGAAAGGGCTTCGGCCTGGTGCCCCAGATCTGAGCAGACTCTGCCTTGTGTACCAGCTGCTGTGTGTCCCCACTAGGGATTCTGAGGGCAAAGGGATGCCTAAGACATGCTGCATCTGCTCGACATGGCCACCTGGCTTCTGGTAAGACAGCCTCCCTTTGACCAGGTAAATCAGGAGCTTTGTCATAAAGTGTAGTTCCTTCCCACCCATCTATAAACTCATCTGAAGCAATTCATGACCCTCATAATAAAAAAAAAACAAAAATGCACACTTAAAAATAAGCTATATATATACACATATATGTATATATGTGTGTGTGTGTATATATACGTATGTGTGTATGTAAGTATCCCATATGCTAAAAACAAAATTTTCTCCAAAAAATGAATAAAAAGCATGGAGATAAACATCAATGTAGTTTGAGTTGGCATACCCCAAATTCCAAAGGAAATGGAAACGTTTGATGTTTTTATTACATTGAATGCTTCCTTGGAAAACAGGGTCTTGTTTTGTTTTTTATAAAGCAGAATATCAGAAGACTCCATCCTTTGATTTTGTTCTGAAATTAAACTTGGCTGCTTTAAATCTCTTTGTATTTACAACTTTAAAACCCCTCTAATTTGTCATCTTAAAGTTATATCCAAATCAAATATTTCGAAGAACATTTGGTTGGGGGACAGGAATGGGGGAACTGACTTGTCTCCAAGATTAGAATAATTGATAAATAAGTTAAAAATAAAGAAATAACCTGGGGCGAGGGACTGTGCTGATTGTGCAGCTTAGTTTGTTCATGATTTTCTTTAAAACCCATGCAATGGGTTTTAGATATTGTCTGCCCACTCACACCTTCCCTTATCTTGCTGTCTTCAACCACACACCCCCACCCCATTCTACTGCACTCTCTGTCCTTAGAGAGGGTGGCACTTGCTTCTTCCCAGAAAAACTCTATTGTCCCAGGAAGAACAGTTTGAATGTGTAAAGGCAGAGACAGACGAGGAAAAAGGGTTCTTGAAGCCCAATATAGCTTCCTGAAACTAAATCAGACACTGAGAGATGGTAAAGCTACAATAGAAAATTTGCCATTTTTATTTAATTTTTTTTTTTGCTTTCTAGGCACAGTCTTTTTAAAAAGGTATCTTTAATGCATGAAGGTTAGGTTTCCTTTTGCCACAGAATTCCACTGTCTTTTGAAACAACCTTTGACCTTCAATACTCAATAATAAGGACTACCATAGAAGGAGAAGGGGTCCTAATCTGCAATTGGAATGGGTTTGAAATTTCCAATTCCATACTTTGAACAGTGTCCCAATATGGAGAAGGTGGCAGTATTATTGTGGCCTTCACTAAGTATCAAATTCTATTAATACCTGGACTGCCAAGTCCCTATTCTCATAGGGCTTAAATTCCACTGGGAGTAGGTGGGGAGCCAGCATCAATAGTAGCAATTTGTTATTTGTACAGCCAATTACCATCTCCCTGGTACTTTCTCATACAGTGTTAGATTTAATACTCAAGCCACACCATAGTATTTCTATGCTCAGACATTCTCTTGTATAAGGTTGAGCTTATCAATGGCACAACCAGCCTGATGGCCCTGCCACACACTCCCTTCTCAGTCCACTGCTGTTGAGGAAGGAAGAGAAAGAGCTGGGTCCAATGTTCTGTCTGTTCTCAATGCCTGTTTCTGGCTCCTAAGTGCAGCTTTAAAGTCTACACTCCTTATGATTTTGAGAGGGATACAGTTGCTTTTAAAACTGCTAGGCTACTGTTCCCTCTCATTCTCTTTGAAACAGCAAACCTGAACCACCATTAATCTTGTTTCTTTCATGTTACAAAGAAAAGGGCATTGACTACGATGTTTGTTTTGGAGAAATGGGCTGCCAAACGATCCCATATCCTGACCTCCCCTGACAGTACTGTCATCTGTCTAGGGGTTGCCTTTAACTGAGCGAACATCTGGAAAGAATAGAACCTTTAACTGACAGTGTTGGAAAAAGATTGCCTTTTCAAATTCATTGCTGAAGTTCTTCCAGGAACGGCTGATCACAAGCCATTTGTAGACTACAGATGAGGGGACTTCAGGATGCCACACCATTAAGAGCCACCTTTCAAATGCCTGTACAGTGACGCACAACTCAGGTAATCACTACCGTTTTGAAACAGAAAAAGCCAAGGGAATGGAACTGAGCTCTTTCAAAGTGTTCTTTCTGTGAACACCCACAGTACAAATTCCATCCCTCTTCAGCCCTCCAACCCCACCCCATATCTCACCTCTAATTGCACCTCCAGAACTGTAGGCTCAAGAATATCTCTTTGGAAAATCCATAACAGTCTTAGAATTAAGAAGAAAAAAGTGATACATCCCTTGGATGCTGTACCAGACGCTGTGTGACAACCTATGGATGTCAAAATAATTGGGCAAGGCCCCTGCTCCCCAGGCACCTACAGTGCAGTTGGCATGACATAACTGCCAACAATTATTACAAAACAAAGTCATCTGTGACGTAACAGAGTTAAGTGCAGGGTGCCACACCATTAAGAGCCAACTTTCAAATGCCTGTACAGTGACGCACAACTCAGGTAATCACTACCGTTTTGAAACAGAAAAAGCCAAGTGAATGGAACTGAGCTCTGGGGAGCTCTGAGGGAGGCTGGGGAGGGTGACTGACACTCACTGCCTGGGAGAGTGGACAAAGGCAATGGCAGAGCTGTTTCTGGAATGAAGACATCACAGAGTGATCGGCTTCTGTTGGAAGGAATGGGGATGGAAAAGAGGAAGGTGCAGCATGCAGTGTGGCCAGAGTTAGGTGTGTGTCCAAGCTAATGGCAGGGCATGGTTAAGACACACCCACTGGGGATGGCTGTGAAGGACTCACATGCCGTGCTATGGAGCAAGGATATTTTCTGAAGGCACCAGAAGGCCAATGGAAGATAATAAGGCAGTGACTTGGCCAGCTTTGTGTATTTTAGGAATATAACTGTGGAAAAGGATCTTGGGAGGCAACATCAAAATATGGATGTTCCCCCTTCCTGAGGCCTCTTCTGCATCCATTTCACCAATGCCTACGAATCTGCAATTTGACAAACTGAAGCTGAACCCCAGACCTCTCCCTTGAGTCCCAAATCCATGTCCAACCACCCACTTGCCTCTCTGACATTCTCAAACTCACATGTCCAAATTGGAAGACTTGCTTTTCCCCTACCATGTATCTCTATCTCAACTGATGGTCACAGCATCCACCCAGGTACTCAAATGAGAATCCCGGGATCATCAATCATTCCTACCATGCCCTCACCCCACATCCAACCATGGTCCCATCCAGTCAGTATCAACTCTGAAATGAATCTCAAACCTGTTTCCTTCTTTCTCCTCTAGTCCACTACCTTTGTCTAGGCTGCTGCCTATTTCTCTAACTCAGGGCTTCTCAACTTTGCAATATTGATACTTGGGGCTGATGAGTATTTGTTGTCAGGGGACAATGTCTCTGGCCTCCTACCTGGTGCCAGTAGCACCTACTCCCCTCAATTGTGACAGCACTGTCTAATGTCTCCTGGGGCACAAATCTGGCCCCCATTGGGAACCGCTGCTGTCACGCTACTTGGCCACTCTTCCCTGCTCAGAACCTTGCTTCACCCCTGGCCTCCCGCTCAGTTCCTTGAATCCACCAAGCTCCTTCCTGCCTCGGGGCTTGGCAAAGGCCATTCTCTCTGCCAAGCACACTCTTTCTTCCACTCTTCTCTTGACTGCCTCCTTCACACACTTGCGATCCCAGCCCCTGTGCCGCCTCCTTAGGGAGGGTCCCCTGAATACCTTATCTAAAAGGCAGCAGTACCTTTGCCTATCTTTATTTTCTTCATAGTACTTTAAAAGTTAGTATTAGATTGTGCATACTCTTTCTCATCTGTCTGTAATATGACAATGAGAGCATTATTAGGGTCAGGGATTAGGTCTCTCTTGGCCTCTGTTCCACCCCTAAGGCCTAGCACCATGCCAAGCTAAATAAATACTTGTCAATTGGAGAAATGAATGAGTACATGGACGTAAGTCAAATGCATGTCATACATTCTAGGCACTAAGCACACCCATAAAAATGGCAAGGTCACAATATGAAAACTTAGCTCAGGAAAATTAGAATGTTACCCAGACAGCCTACATTTCAGCTCTGTGCTCAATAACCAAATGCTTCCTGATCTGCAGTGAAGTGGACAGCAGCGCATCCTGGATGAGCAGAAATCGCTGATTTAAGAGGAAGAGTAGCTCATCAACTCTGCTGGAAAGAACTGCAGCAAGACCTCATGAATAGTTTAGAAGTCTCCTTCTAATTGAACCCAATTTCTGTCTCTGGGTGTCTGGGTGTACATGCATGTCAGAAGTTGCGCAGAACTGATACAGCGCTGAAAATCTTAATTTCACAGCCCCCACAGAGACCACAGCCCATCTTCTTTTCCTTCCTTAATGATACGCTGAAGGGTTGCCTCTTTCATGCAGAGGACTGAGCTGCCACATCTTCCTTTTACTGGTGTAATAAAAGCAGCTGACACAGGACCAGACAGTAAATAGAACTTGCCAGAAAATACAGTATACCATTTGGGAGAACTGGATTCCCAAAGAGGAAAATAACTTTCAAAATAGTCATCCTCCTACCTAATGCTTTCTTTACCAGATGTTTTTAAGCGGTTGAGAAGATTATTACCGAGTTGTGACTCTTTCTGTGACAGTCTACAGAATTGCCAGGCAGTACGTTTTAAAATGTGTTCTTCTCCTAACTTGACAATCCAAGATATGTCACCACTGTCAAGTGGATCTCATCCTTTACTGTCAATTTTGAGTTCTGCATTCAGCGATAATTTTTGAAATGATCACTTTAGTCATCTTCTCATTTCTAGTGTTCTACACAGTGCCCAAGGGATTTTTTTTGTTTGTTTTTCATTTTAAAATCACTACATACTTTCTAGAAAAAGTTATTCTTGAGGCTACAGTTCAGATTCTGTGTTCAGAAGTGAGATACACTTTGATGAGAAAAATGGCTTTGGAACCACTCAATCAGGGAAAACATTTTAAAATTGTTAAATTCTAGGCCAGGCACAGTGGCTCACGGCTGTAATCCTAGCACTTTCGGAGGCCAAGGTGGGTGGATGACCCGAGGTCAGGTGTTCGAGACCAGTCTGGACAACATGGTGAAACCCCGTCTCTACTAAAAATAAAAAAAAATTAGCTGGGTGTGGTGGTGGGCACCTGTAATCCCAGCTACTGGGGAGGCTGAGGCAGGAGAGTGGCTTGAACCCGGGCAGCAGAGGTTGCCGTGAGCTGAGATCACGCCACTGCATTCCAGCCTGGGCAACAAGAGCAAAACTTTGTCCAAAAAAAAAAATTGTTGGCTGGGCACGGTGGCTCACGCCTATAATCCCGGCACTTTGGGAGGCCGAGACGGGCGGATCACAAGGTCAGGAGATCAAGACCATCCTGGCCAACATAGTGAAACCCCATCTCTACTAAAAATACAAAAATTAGCTGCGCGTGGTGGTGTGCGCCTGTAGTCCCAGCTACTCGGGAGACTGAGGCAGGAGAATCGCTTGAACTAGGGAGGTGGAGGGTGCAGTGAGCTGAGATTGTACCACTGCACTCCAACCTGATGACAGAGTGAGACCCCGTCTAAAAAAAAAGAAATTGTTAAATTCTATTAATTTGTTCCCATTCCAAAGCTGTCTGAGTTTATTTTACTGCCCCCTGCTACTATTGCAGATAATTGAGAACCACTGTTTTCATGTCATAGGCAGCACTGCCCTCCAGACACCAGAGCATTCAGACAATAATGCAGTGGGTAGGGTCTTACAGAACCTGAAGAAACACAGGTGGGGTTAAAATCCCAGACTTACTCTGCCACATACTTGCTTTATGCCCTGGAGGATTTAGGTAACCTCTCTGTACCTCAGTTTTCTCATCTGTAAAATGGTAATAATAGTATTACCTCATAGGTCTGTTAGAAAGATTAAATGAATTTTCCAAAGTGCTTAGAATGATAGCTGGCATACTCTAAGCACTTACGTTAACTCTTATTATTAGCATTGCTTTTAAAATTGCTTTTGATTGGTAATAATTAGGCTTTAATTCACTGAATTAGTAGGCTTCTGGTTAAAATAAACTCAATATATTTGATAAATAAAATTCTTCCATCAGCCAATGATTGTAACTCCATAAAACAGCAAAAACTCTGAATAAGCACATGCTATGTTCCCTATGATTATTGAGTAGATGTAAGACTAGAACCTACATTACATTGCTGTCATCTTTTCCCAAATTCAGAACAGAGAACTTTCGAATTTTAAATTTTTATGTTCTTTTGCAACTTCTTAAGAGCCACCTTAAAAAAAATCTCTTTTATGTGCTCAGGCAAAGGAGGGCAGGTAGTGAGTGGGGAAAGTGGAGGAGCCACAGGCCTCGGGGAAACGGGGCCTGCTGGCCAGATCAGAACCCGGTGGGCTGAGCTGCGCAGGGAAGCGAGTGAACACCTGCTTATATTAAGCCTTTTAATTGAAAAACAAAAGCATCGTTGTGCCCTGAGAACAGGGACCACAGTTCAGACGGCCCCACTGGCGGCAGTAACACTCAACACCCCAACCTCCTCGCCTGCCATTCACACCAAACTCAACATTGTGGGGGTTTTTGCCCCTGAAGGAAGCCGTGCAGTAAGTTGTGGGTGTAGAATATGATCTTCTATAGTTTGTGTTTTAGAGACAGCAATGTGATGCTTATAGGTATTAGGGACCAAAACACAGTGTCTACAGTTAATCAGAAGGCAGAAGTACAACAAACCTGGGGAACTTAACATATGGAGGCCCCCTCCAAAGCGAATGCTGAAAGAGGTCACTTAAGAATGAACCACTCAGGGCAACAGGCTAATGAGAGGGTTGGCTTGTGCTGTTTTAAATCTGAAGCTGCCGATTCTTTTTGTTTAATTATCTGTAATGTCCTGCTTAAAAGTTGTAAAGGCAGATTTGCAATCACCTGCTTTAGTACTTAGTGAGGAATAAGACAGAAGCGCAAGTGTTTGGAGGGGTGATCTGCCAGGGCGGGGGGTGCATGGTAATGTGATGTGATTATACATGTTTCTAAGTGTAATGGAATTATTTTTAAAATGTTCCCTCTGTAAATGATGCAGCTCACCTCCTTGCTGCTTAATTTTTAAAAACACAACAGCAGTTTACTTTTTTTTTTTTTCTTTTTTTGAGATAGAGTCTTGCTCTGTCGCCTAGGCTGCAGTGCAGTGGCACCCCTTTACTATTAAGAGCACACCTTTCTCCCTGATTTTAGACACCTGTTGCTGTTGGGACGAATACAGCATCATGCCCCAGTACTGTCAGCTCACCTCCCATGCCCAGGCTTGACTGCAGCTGCCCCAGGAGGCTAAGTAACCCTTCTCCCCGGGAATCCAGTGCTCTGTCCCCACAGAACTAATCTGGAAATCAGAGGCTCAGAGATTGCATTCTTGCTAATCAAAACAGTGACTTCACTCATTAGTATTCTACTTTTCCCAGTATTTGCTCATGCCTGTTAAATTGTTTGATCCTCACAGCACTATGAGCCAGCTCGGGTAGATATTAATTAATTACAGTTTATCAATGAGAAAAAGTAAGGTTCACAACAACTAGGAAAAATGCCTATGGTTATCAACCAGTATCTGGAAGAGCTAGACTCACATCTGCCCTCCTCTTAAAAAGGGTAGTTTGATTTGAACAAGGCTTCTCAGCCTTGGCACTAACAACGTTTAGATAATTCTTTGTTTTGGGGGTCCATCCTCTGCATCGTAAGACGCAGCATCCCTGACCTCTATCTCCTAGAAGCCAGTAGCACCAGCCCTCACATTGTAACAACTAAAAATATGTCCAGACATTGGCGAATCTTCCTGGGGGTGGGGGCAAAATTGCTGATTGAGAACCAGCAGGTCAGGGTGTTTTGGATTAAGGTGGATTAGGAATCACACTTAGAATACCAAAGGGTCATTCATCCTAGAGACCAGCATAGCTGCTATTCATGACAACTGCTGCTTAGCACAAGCGAATTTGCTTGTTTCATGGAAGTGGTGGCTTTCCAGAATCTGAAGGAAAAGAAGAATGGTCAGGACAGAGAACATACTCCAGCCCCTCTTCCCTCCAAAATCCTGAAATGTTATTTGTTCAATTTTTGAATCGGTATTACCGTCACATAGTTCAAAATTAAATATGCATAGAAAGATGTATTCATTTATTTATTTTTTGAGCCAGAGTCTCCCTCTGTCACCCAGGCTGGAGGGCAGTGGCGTGATCTCGGCTCACTGCAACCTCTGCCTTCTAGGCTCAAGTGATTTTCCTGCCTCAGCCTCCCAAGTAGCTGGGATTACAGGCTTGCACCACCATGCCCAGCAAATTTTTGTATTTTCAGTAGAGATGGGGTTTCACCATGTTGGCCAGGCTCATCTCCAACTTCTGACCTCAGGTGATCCAACCATCTTGGCCTCCCAAAGTGCTGGGATTATAGGCGTAATCCACTGTGCCTGGCCATAGAGCCACCAAGCCACCATGCCTGGCCATAGAAAGGTTTACACTGAGAAATTTCCCACCAACTAAGGACCCTACTGCCTGGTTCTCCCTGGAGACAGCCAGTGTTACCAGCGGTCAGAAATATTTTATAAAATACCTTGTATTTAAAGAAATACTTCATCTTAGATCAAAGTGTCTCTGAGCCATTATCTTACTCACATTGAAAAAGCAATAAAAGGTATCTTTCCTTGGAATGTGGTCAGGGTGAAATACTATTTCCTCCTACCTCACTGCTGCCTGCCTCCACTGATAGGAAACTGTCTCAGACACTGGAATGAAGCAACCACCAAGCTCTTCAAAAATAAAACAAAGTGAAAAAAACTGGGCATTTGGGTCAAGGATCCTGTGGGTGTCCTGGTCTGGTCAGTTTCTCACTGGAGCTTTCTGAGTGCTGTCAGCATGTGTGCCTGTCACGGTGAAAACTAGCTGAAAAGACTAACACTGTAGGCGAGGCATCGGTGCCACAGGCAGGTGGCCTCTGCCCCCACAGCAGCCTGCAGTCATCAAAACCAGAATCTCCCAGTGGAGGCCTATTGTGGGGAGGCCCAGAAAGGAGGGAGAAGCAGAAGAGGAAGGGGTGAGGGACCTGGAGCCACAACCTCAGGGTGAAGAGGTGAGACAAGAAGAAAAGCAAACGACAGTGCACGTTTCCCACGACAGTCTAGGCCCTGGTGGTTGGGAAACAGTGACCCAGTCCAATGAACAAATCACAACATGGGACATCACGTGACTGGAGCTTCTAATCATCTCCCTAACAGAGAACTGCAAGGTAACCTGGCATATGTCATTGAATTACCCTGACATCTGTTTGTTTTGGAGAAGTGGGGCTGGGTCATTTCTTCACATATAAAACAGACAAAACTTGAATCTCTAGCATCAGTATTTTACTTGCATTGAAACCATCCTCTTTCAAGTAAACTCATGCTCTGCCTCCTGCTTCCTTTTAAGTCTCTTGCCTTTTTAAACAACAAACAAACAAAACCCCAAAATAACACAATACTCTTTCCCAAGCTTCCCTAGTTCCACCAACGGCAGAAAACTTCTGGTAGTCACACTGATTGGAAATGTAATTTTCTTTTCAAAAATATTCCCCACATCTTTTCCTACTCAACTTTGCACCCAACTTTGTTGCTCAACTAACACAAAAGTCTTCCCGTGTCATTTCCCCCAACCCTCTGCAACTTGTGCTCTGCCACTGGCTTTGCACAGGCCTTTCATTTGTCACTAGCCCCTACAACAATGTTACAGTACATCACTGCCTGAAAACTGTACTCCCCAGCATGGCAGTTCATCAGCCACGTGTGCTTATTTAAGTTTAAATTTAACTAAAATTAATATTAAAAAAATACAGTTCCTCAGACACACTGGCCGCATTTCAAATGCCCAACAGCCACACATAGCTTGTGGCTACTGCACTGGTGCAAATTATAGAATATTTCCATTATTGCAGGAAGTTCCACTGGACAACACTGGCCTAGAACATAAAATCCAAACACCTCAAACCAGCACCCAAGGGTAGCTGTCATTTAGAGCCAGCCCATACTTCCAAAACTGCCTACTACTTTCCCCAGACACCGCCACTTAGCTTTATCCAGGTGAGCCTGTCCTGCAATGCCAACAAATCATGCTCCTCCCTAATTCTGTGCCTGTGCTCATTGGACTCCCTGCCATCAAGACAAACAAGTAGGTAAATCAGAATGCACAGTCACTTAAAAAGTGGAATTTCTGGCCAGGCGCAGTAGCTCACACCTGTAATCCCAGTACTTTGGGAGGCCAAGGCGGGTGGATTGCCTGAGTTCAGGAGTTCAAGATCAGCCTGGGCAACACGGTGACCCCGTCTCAACTAAAATACAAAAAATTAGCTGGGCGTGGCAGTGTGCAGCTGCAGTCCCAGCTACTCAGGAGGCTGAGGCAGGAGAATCGCTTGAACCCGGGAAGCGGAGGTTGCAGTGAGCCAAGATCATGCCACTGCACTCCAGCCTGGGTGATAGAGTGAGACTCCAACTCAAAAAAAATAAAAGTAAAAGAGAAATACCAATTGTCTTGGCACTTACTGAACACCAATTTGGGTCAAGATTTAACTTTTTCATGTGGGTCCATCTTTTTTCTCCCAAATAAGTTGTAAGGTCAGGGGAGCCAGAGACAAGTTCTTACATTTCTTTTGCATCCTCCTTTTTCCTTCTCACTTTTTTATACCAACAGGGAGGTCAGAGGTTGTAAACTGGCCACTGCCTAGGGGCCAGATAGGGTCCACAGGCAAACTGTTTTGTCCAGAGTGTATTTTTAAAAACGTTTGAATTAGTTGCTGTCCTTTAAAAATGGCAGATTTCACATCAAAATCTTCATCTCTGTTTTCTTGAAAAACATTAGAGTATCTGGCAACCCTAGGCGAGCATTCATTCATAGCTCTGTTGGCTAGAGCTGACTGCCTGCTGCCCCTTTTAAGGAAGGTGCGGACACTCCTGTTTACCGTGGTCGCCTCGTTCTTTCACTCCCTTCTTAGCTGCCTGGCCCCAGTAGGTTCCTGCAATTACAACTCTCGCGAAAAGCACTCAATAAATAAACTGATAATGGCAATACTCCACTCTGTAAATAAAGCCAGGCAGCCTTTAATGCCTGTCTTAATGGGCAGCTTGTTTGTTTTATGCAGCTAAAATCAAACTTCTTATTTTAGCCATTAGCTGAAGACATTATTAACCTCACGGCCCAGTGTTAGCTGTTCTTCCTGAGCTTGCCAAGAACTGAGAATGGATTCAGGAAATGGTCAACTGCAAGACAAAAGGCAGCCAGCCTCAATAATCACATGCAAATAGCTGAGACACAGAGTGTAAAGTTGTCCCATGAACACTGAGTGTTCCCTAATAACACGTGGAAATCACAGCACTCATGACGCTGAATGTTGCTGGCAGCTGCCCAGTAAATCTGGGGCTCAATACAGAAAGCCTAAACCTGCTGCTTAATTCTAACAATATTGGTTTCTTCCCTTTTGAACTCCTCATTATAGAGTACTGTGTTCTAAAATTGTTTTCATGTCTTGCCTCTCCCACTCCACTGTAAGCTACTTATAAACTCCTGTGGTATATTTCTCACTCCTAGAATAGAGGACCAGAGGCCTTAACCTGGGATCCATGGATTGGCTTCAGTCAAGGCAAAAACAATGGGTTATCAAAGCTTCTTAGTAAATCTGTGCATACCTGATGGTCAAGGCTTCAGCACTGGGAAAGAAATTTAACTTTAAGGTATTTGTAAAGGGAGTAAGATGTATGGCGGCCTTGACAACGCTCGTGTAGTCCGTTTGCTATCATTTACAGTTTTTTTGTCATTTGCATTTGCAAAGCACTGTTTTTATGCTTTCATTAAGGTCATGGGTGAGCATGGTAAGCTACCCAGGGCCAACTCATGCATCATGCTGGTAGAGACTGAGTGAATAGGGAGTAAAACTGCCAATTTTTGAGACCATTAGTCCAACCAGATACAAACACACTAAACATAATATCTAACCCATACTTATCCACCTTGTCTGAGACTAGTGAATCTTTTAGATGCCTTTAAATCAAGACTCATTAAATTTGAACATACTTTTTATGAGTAATTTAATGACTCTCTCAAAATAGGAAATGCAGTTAGTTTGAAATAAACTACATCTTTATGAACTTCTTCAGGTTTGTAAAAGATATGTTTCCTCTCTAAATATGTATAAACCATATGTTTAATAATAATGCTCAAATTATACTGGGGAATGTCTCACTTATAATCTGGTTTCCAGAATGTACTCTTCCTCATTTTTGAAAATAGGAATAATATTTGCTATGTCCTGTTTTCTGACAATTTTCCCATATTCAAATTTGTTTAAAGCTCACATTCAGAGGTTTTCCTATTCTAGCTTTGAATTCTTTCGTCTGGGAAATGGTTTACCTGGGCCTACAGATAAACATATTTGCAATAGCTTATGTGCCTCTTATTATTACCTCTCCTAACTCTGAGATAAACACATTTGCAATACCTAACTCCTAAGTCCACTATTAACACCTTCTTCAGTTTGAAGATCAGAGAATTAAACTGAATAATTCAGCTGAGCTTTTACCTGTCAGTAAAATAACACTTTCTCTAAGTGATTCCTTCTTCTTGCTATGCATATCAATACCATATTTATTAAGGGGTGAAGTTCTAAGTGCTGTGCTGGTCTTCTTGGTGCTTTTTAAGGAGACTATGTACATCCCCTTCCATTGTTTATACCTTAAAACCAGAAATCATTAATAAGATCCTGATATTATTACACATAAAAAATTGTTCATTTAAAATAATTTCTGGTCCCTTTAGGTTTTCTGTGTCTTTCCTTATTTCTCCTACCATAGAATTTGATTTTCAGTTTTTACAACCTAAAAAACATTGCTGAGTTAAATATCCTACCAGAGACATTAATCATAGAATTACCTATACTAATTATTGAAAACCTGCTTGACTAAAGAAATTCTTGGGCAGTGTACACTTAGCAAACTCTGAGATGTCATGGTCACATTTTTTCTACAACTTTTGCAGCCACAAAGCCTCTCCTGTAAGTCAGAATTCAGTCAAGAATTTCAGTGCATCTTGGTGCTGACTGAGAATACCACCTGAAACTGATCTGAAGTAATAACAGGCTAGCAATGTAATCATTTCTGTGTTGGTCCATGCTTGAATGAATGTACATGGAATCTTGGGTAAACGAGACAGGATTTGGTTTTTCACCTGTGTCTAAAAATAAATAATAGTGTATTGTTGCCTTTGGCCAGATGTACAAATTTTATAAAATATACTGTGACACTTCTGAGCTCTTGAATCTACCCAACTCTTTTCCAACCACACCCATCACTTTGAATGACAACCTCCTGGTTTATATTTCAAGGTTTGGCTGAGTGGAAAAGTCAGATAAAAAAGATCAGGAAAAAGTGCATATTCCCCCACATGAAAATGGAACAGAAAAATACATCATGTTAGTTCCATATGTGGTGGGAGCACATAGCTCATATACTTTATGACTAAACGTCTTGCAGGCTATCCATCAAAGTATAAAGGGAAAAATTAAGAAATAATAAACCTTCAATACACAAACGTCCTACTCTTAAGAGGGCAAAATAGTAAGAACTTTGAAAAGCTAAAATGTATAATCAATTTACAATCAGGAGTAGAGGTGCTTGGGAACATATTTCACCCAGTAATGTGTTTGAACATTAGCTTGGTAGCTGGGAATCAAGAATTTATCAGTCAAAGACTGGTAAGTTAAGATACACTAGGAAGTCTGGAAAACGAGTTTTTGTGAAATGGACTGAAGACATAAAATCTGAACGGCTTAGAAAAGGCGGGGAAGAGGAGCATCTCACATTTTAAAAGTTTTAATATACAAAGGTAGGAAATGTTTTAAATGTTAGTGGAAAGTAGCAAGTCCATTAAAGGATTTATATATTATACACAGAACACTGCATGCCCTCAGGAGCCTTCTTCTTAGGAATAAGAAGGGTCTTCAAACAACTATCTTCACTCAATATTCTGTATTATGGTGAATTGACTCCCAAAGATCCCCATGCCCTAATCCTTGGGACCTGTGAATATGTCACCTTATAAGGCAAAAATGAATTCAAGTTGCAGAGGAAATTAACGTTGCTAATCAGCTGACCTTTTAGATAAAGAATATTACTTTTTATTAATATTTTTCCATGTTTCTGTGAGCCTAGGAGGGCTCGATGCAATCACACAGGCCCTTTAAAGTGTCAGGGTGATACAGCCTGGGAACAACTCCACCAGCCATTGCTGGCTTTGAAGATGGCAGGGAGCCACGACACAGGGCATGCAGGGAGCCTCTAGAAGCCGGGAAAGACAAGGACGGGACTCTCCCCGGGAGTGTCCAGGAAGGAACACAGTTCTGCAGACACGTGGATCTCAGCCCAGGGAGACCCATGTTAGGCTTCTGACTTACTGAACTAGAAGATAATGCATGTATGTTGTCTTAGCCACTAAATGTGCAGTAATTAGTTATAGCAGCAACTGGAAACTAAGATAGTAACTTACAACTGCTTTGGAGAAAGAAAGGCCTTTGATAATATTCACATACCAATCAGCAATACAGTGTTCCTCTTTAGAAAATAAAATGCACACTCACCTTTTTATAGGTTTTTTCTTCATTTTGTTTTCCAGGTGCTGCCTCTCCATTTTCAGCAGCAGACGACATCTACAAGAGAAACACACTGCCATTTGAACTTGAATGCTACTCTGAAATACAATATATTAATAATATTGCTAACCAAAGGATCTATTTTAGTTAAGCATGTTTTTGTTATGGCTATTGCTGTTGTTCCTAAGAAAGGAAGAAAGAAAAATTTCAGAACACTAAAAAAGAAATCTGCATTCCTTAATCTTTCAAAAATAAATCCAAAACTTTTTTGTAATATATTTTATCCCATATGCTCTAAGAAAGCATGTACATGTGTATAAGTTTCTGTCTACAAAGCGTTTTTTTTTAATTTTTCTTTTTAAGACAGGGTTTCATTCTATCACCCAGGCTGGAATTGGAATGCAGTGGTGTGATCATGGCTCACTGCAGCCTCAAACTCTTAAGTTCAAGCAGTCCTCCCACCTCAGCCTCTTGAGTAACTGAGATTATAGGCATGAGCCACTGTGCCCAGGCTACACAGCTTTTTAAAAAACTTTTCTTCTGGTTATAAATGCTCACTGTAAAAATATATGGGAAGTACCAAAAAATATGCATCAGAACAAAAAAATTACTCAATTCTACTACCCTTGGGCAACTCCACTATTGATATTTTATCATATTTATTTCTACCTTTTGTTCCGTGTATTTTCATATGAAAAAACTTATAATACTATCTTACCCAGTATTTTTCATAGAACATTTATGTAATCAATATTTTCCCATTTGATTACAAAAATATCTTTGTAAGAATAATTTTTTTCTAGTTGTAAGATATACCACTCTGAACACCACTGTGTGTTAATACTTTAGTCAATGCTAATATTGAAGGATAGTTGAGGCAGCTCAAAGAGTTTTGCTCCTGCAAATAGTACAATAATTATTTTATGCTTATATCTTTATCTAACATCAATGTTTTCTTGGACTAGATTCTTGGAATTGCTAGGGCATACTAGAGTATTAAAAAATTTAAAGCACTTACTACATATTGGTACATTTATTTCCAGAAGAATATACTCATTCACACTGCTATCAGCAGTGAGGGCTCGTTTCATTACACATTTAGTAATGACTGTTATCATCTTAAACAGCTTTGCTAATCTGACAGGTAAAAGAAATCATCTCCTGGTTTTAATGTGCATCTGTGAAAATTACTGGTGAAGGTTAACATCATTTTCACATCATTTTTAGTTCTTCGTATTTCGTCGAGTTTTCCATTGTTTATGGAGGTCTTAATGTTTCCATTATTGATTTTTCCTATTATGGTTATTCATACTAGTGGTTTGCTTATTTTTATGTTTTAAGGTCATTAATTGCTTGCCAAGTGCATTATTAATAGTCTTCTGTTATTATGTGCCTTTTTGTTTGTTTCTGAGACAGGGTCTCACTTTGTCACTCAGGCTGGAGTACAGTGGTGCCATCACAACTCACTGCAGCCTCAACCTCCCAGGCTCAGACAATCCTCCCACCCCAGCCTCCCAAATAGCTGGGACTACAGGCGCACATCACCAGGTCTGGCTAATTTTTTGTAATTATTTTGGTAGAGACAGGCTTTTGCTATGTTGCCCAGGCTGGTCTCGAACTCCTGAGCCCAAGCAATCCTCCTGCCTCGGCCTCCCAAAGTGCTGGGACTATAGGCATGAGTTACTGTGGCCAGTCTACCGTGTGCCTTTTAACTTGTTTCATAATTATGATACAGAGAAGTTTTACATTTTTATACAATCAAAACTATTACGTATCTTTGTGAATTCTTTTAATGCCTTAAGATAAAATAGTTTTTCATTGAGAGATCTGATCTTCAAATGTGTTTCTCTCTTTCCCTAATGATAAGATTTTCACATGTAACCTATAATTCATCTGAATTTTTAAAGCCAGTTATGTTACTTCTGTGGTAAACAAGGGTAACTTCATAATTAGGGAACCACAATATTTAAGGGTCTTACCTTAAATTGCATGCAGAACTTTTAATACCAAGGAAGGGTAAAATTTCTGACTTTCTTTTATGCCTTTGAAGCATGCTTTAAATTCTGGGCTTTTAATAAACACAGCATATGCTAAACCTAGGAATTAATCAACTATTTCTCTGCCTTGGAACAAAGTGACTGAGTTTACTCACACTGCCACGAGCTTGATATGACTAAAAACCATCCAGGAAAATAAATGCAAGAATCACGGTGAGCCAAGCTCACTAGATCTAGTACTGCCCACCAATCAAACCCCTCTTTTACATAATTTTTCAGTTCTATTTGTGTCTATTTAATCTGTCTGTGTTAGAATAGAGTCTTCAAGGACAGATGTTTCACAAACTATTGTTTTCCATCTGTATCTGCTTAAATTGACTTAAAGAATAATTCATTTTTCTAGTCTCTTTATAATAATATTTTGGTAAGTTTTGAATAAAAGTGCCAGAAGAATTAAAATGGTTTATATATCATGCTCAGGGTAAAATACAGGCCTTCAACTGTTTAACAGAGCCAAGACCTCCCTAAAGAATGCCATTCTAGTAATTTCACTTTTAAGACTTTGCAACTTTTAAAACCAAAAAACCACAAGAGCAACTCTGAAGGGTGCTTAAAAAAACAACCTTAATGAGAGGTTAACTGGCATGAATGAAGGACGGAGGATGAGATGGTCTTAAAGTATTTTTTATTACTTTGTGAATCACCCCTGACTTGACAGTAGGGAAGAGGAGAAAAACACATAAACTTCTATTTTTTTAAAAAAACACTTCCTTTTAAGCAGCATAAAACATATAATAATGATAAATGAAGGCCATGAACTATCATCTGGATTCAAGGGTTATTTATTTGTTTTTCCTATAGAGTGATGTTTAACAAAGTTCACATGAACCTATTAACCAGGGACATTGGAGTCGGAGAGGCCATGCAGCAGGGACAAAGAAGATGCTTGGGGATGTACTGGTAAACTGCAAAGGGCCATTACAATGGTCACAATGATGACTACTGTTTCTTCTTAGACTTGTTATGCTTCTGCACCACATCATCTGTAACTAATGAAGCCAAGGTAAGTATGAATTAAAAACATCATTTTAAAAAACATTATATAATCAGGTTGGGCATGGTGGCTCACACCTGTAATCATAGCACTTTGGGATGCTGGGATGGGATGATCACTTGAGGCCAGTAGTATGAGACCAGCCTGGGAAAAACAGTGAGACCTCATCTCTATAAAAAATAGAAAATTAGCCAGGCACAATGTCTTGCACTTATTGTCCCAGCTACACAGGAGGTTGAGGTGGGAGGATTGCTTGAGCCCATGAGTTTGAGGCTGTAGTGAGCCATGATTACACCACTGCACTCCAGCCTGGGCAACAGAGGAAGAGCCTGTCTCAAAAAGAAAAACAAAAGCAAATACTGTGTCATTTTAGATAAGGGACTTGAGTATATTTTGGTATCCACAGGTCCTGGAATCAATCCCCGGCAGATACCAAGGGCTGACTGCACTGAATTTCCTTTGGGGGTGATGCAGATGTTTTGGAACTGCATAGAGGTAGTGGTTGCATAACATTGTAAATGTACTAAACTGTACTAAAAATGAACACACTGAATTGTTCGTTTTTTTAAATGGCTGATTTTATATTATATGAATTTCACCTGGGAGACACAGCAAGACATCGTCTCTAAAAATTTTTTTTTGAAGTTATAATCATATGTATTTTTCATGTACACATAAAAGGAAGGAGGAAAGACATTCTCAGAAGTTGTGGTAATTATCTACAGATGATGGGATTATAAATGCTTTAGGTTTTCATTTTTATATTTTGTTAGATTCTCCAAGTATTCTATAGTGAACACTGCTACACTTAAAAATAAGGGAAATACTATTTAAAAGTTTAATCGCACATAGTAATTAACAACAGAGACCACATCTTGTTTTTTTTAAACCCTTCTGGCATGCCAAAATTCATAAAATTTCTTGTTTCTGTTTGCTTGATGTTTGTTTCAAATTTGATGTCAAAGTTAAAGGTTATGAGCTAAATATATGTTTTAGAATATTTGTAAAAATATTTATGATAAAAAGGTAAGGGCTCTATACTGATTTGATCAGAATTAATTAAAAATATAGACTATATTCCTTACCTTTGTAAATGAAATGGCAAGTCATCTGCAGTTGGTAGTGATGGGTGGCCTACTCATTGTTGAGACCGTTTTCTTTCCCAGGTTTCTGTTAAAATAGAAATTTCTGGTCATTATTTATTCATATCCCTACTACATCTCCCAAAAAAGGTCAGAGGTGGCTATCAGGATACATGCAATATAAGCAGTTAAAATTAAAACAAAGGAAGGAATGTGGGTGAGGGAAAATAAACGTGGAGGGCAAGATGACTCCATCAGCAAGGGCTGTGCATAGAACATAAGCCACAGGGCCTGGTATGGTTGTTGAATAAGCTTTACAGTCTATAACTTGACTCTGAGATTCCTGGTTTCCAGAGGAAAGGAAAACATGATCAGTTACCAGATGCATAACGAGGAAAAGATAAAAGCAAAGCAGTTGCTCAAATGAACCACAGGTATCCAGAGATTCAAGCTGGAGTGGAAATTTCTCCCATGGATCTTCATAGAGGAGACAACATGTGACATGTGGACAAGTTTTCAATATTATCCCTATGATAAATTACCTGTGATTTCCATAAGGGTTGATTAGACGACACAACTTCAAAGAAAAGTTCAAAAAAGCTCTTGTGCTATAATTATGTTTGATACAGAAGAGATACTTGCTTATTGTAATCAATTAAAAAATGTAAAGAGGTATAAAGTAAAAATTAATTAGGCTGGGCATGGTGGCTCACGCCTGTAATCGTATCACTTTGGGAGGCCAAGGTAGGAGTGTTGCTTAAGGCCAGGAATTTGAGACCAGCCTGGGCAACATAGTGAGCCTCTGTCTCTCGCGGTGGCTCAAGCTTGTAATCCCAGCACTTTGGGAGGCCGAGACGGGCGGATCACGAGGTCAGGAGATCGAGACCATCCTGGCCAACACGGTGAAACCCCTTCTCTACTAAAAAAATACAAAAAACTAGCCGGGCGAGGTGGCGGGCTCCTGTAGTCCCAGCTACTCGGGAGGCTGAGGCAGGAGAATGGCATGAACCCGGGAGGCGGAGCTTGCAGTGAGCTGAGATCCGGCCACTGCACTCCAGCCTGGGTGACAGAGCGAGACTCC